>NW_026861394.1:0-126393 GCF_026571515.1 Ruditapes philippinarum | reverse complement strand
GTAACAAATAAATTAGAGCATTTCTACTTATTTTAATAAGTATTTTTTCTTTCATGAGTGCGATTAAACTATGTCGGATAATTACTAAGAAATGTTCCATCAACGTTGTACTCTTAGTTATGAATATTCATTGCAAACCTATCTATGTTCATTATTTGTTGCCTACTTAAGGAGTTATTCTGATTATTAGATCAATTTCAAATTGCTTTATAAACTAGAAATGATCAAATCGTCAATATGTTTTGAGGTAAATAGATTACATACATTTAAGTTCTATTACTCAAGTCACCTATAATAGCAAACATTACAATTTAGAATGGCTATACCAAAAAAGCTCAGTGCTTGATAATAAGAAATGACACATAACTGTCTAAGGATAATTGAGTGTTTTGGGACATGTGTCTATCAGGTCAGATAATAACAGAGAACAAGTGTGTGAAATTTGAACATATTCCCTTCAGTAGTTTTAGAGATAACAACTTGAAAGCAAAAACTTACAAAAAATATCGAATCAAATCAGGACTTCTCTAAATTTCAATAAAGCACATGAGACACAGAGTTAAGCGCAGCGTTGTTCAATTTAAATAATTTATCACGTTTATCACTATAAGAATAGATTCTGGTGGCGTCATATGAATGCTGTATATTCTTGGTTTGATATTTTCCTACAATTTATACACAATTTATGAAATAGAATATGTTAAATTTAAAATAATTGAATGAATGTCAAATATAACAACAAAATAGGCTTGTTTTAAGTCGCTACCGATGGTATGAGGAAAGCTATACCTACTGGCTCAGAAACAGTATAAGAGAAATTCAAATGGGCGTGTTCATATATATTAATAGAGTATCACAATATAATGTTGTTAAGATACAAATAATTCTCATTTTTTTAATAAATGAAATATTTTGCAAAATAAACTAACCCTTTTGAATTAATTGTACATGTATATGCCAAATAGTGTACTTATACACAGGCATAAATGTAGGACTGCTTTGAAATGAAAGGTATATTACAACAGCAATGCTTAAATGTGTTACGTAGAATAAGTATTTATATACCGGTTATAACATTTTTGCATAAAAATTGTGTACACAGATATACATTAAGGATGTAGAAAGCAATCAATTTGGGAGCACGCGCAGTTGTAGCACATTTTTAATATGCGTCCCCCAGGATGCCAGGTAAAAAAGCTTATTGCAATGACGACCTGGCAATTTTTTTATAAAAACATAACGGCATCGCAATAGCATGTTTGAGGTAGCTCGCTTCTTTCCTACGAAAATTTGACATTCTCTCGAATCTTAGTGATCTTTGTTATGCAAACATGTACATATGTAACATTTAGTTCATCAGCATTATTTTGTAAAGAAAAAGCGTTAGCATGACGTCAACGCGCCCTCAATCGGCAGCGGCGGAATTGCGTCTTTTTATTAATAAATCGGCCTTTTTATCAGTTCTCATCCGATTTTCTTCGTTTAAATGTTTTAATACTGAGAAGATATATGCCTTTATATAAATTTCTTTCTTTGAACTTTGCTGAATATAAGGAGACGAAAAAACAACAACAACACAAAAATACTATTCAGCGAAACGCGGAATTATCGACACAACATACGATTATTTTTGGTGCTAGAATATCGTTAAAGTGCCATTATACCCATACAATGATAGATAGTGAGTGAAAAGGTGAAAGTCAAAATAAATTTTTATTTTGCCATAATTCCATTTTAATTTAATAATTTACTTCGCATAAACAGTAAATAACGCAAGGATCCAGGCAAAATCTCTTTACATATCCATTATAATTTACCTGTAACGTTCATGTTATAAAAAGAGTGGGGCAGTCTTTCTATTCTTTCGGCAGATTTAAATTTTATCCTAAACATTTTCCAATAGCAACATTTGATCAAACACTATTTTAACAGTCAAACTTTTGAAATATAAAGACAATTCAGCTGACATTGACTATAAAAATATGAGCATAATGTCATTTAACTTAAAAGCGTCGTGCATTAATATCTGCAAACGCTATGACTTAAGTCCTGAACATTGTTGGGGGAAATTCTACAAAAGCCACACGTCAGTAACATTTCTAAATTCCGGTGGGTTTTAGAGGATATACAAATATCCAATGCTGATGCATTAATAAACTTGTAATGCTGCTGATGCATTAATAAACTTGTAATGCTTCACTGATTCATATTTTTACAAGTATCAATTTAATTATGGATTATACAACACTGAAGCCAAACTTGTAATGCTTCACTTTTTTAAAAGTATCAATTTAATGATGGATTATACAACACTGAAGCCAAACAATCTGACTTACCATTCATCTTGACGAAATTCATTCAATTAATTCGTCTATATATAAGTACTGTTTCAATGCATTAAGTACATATGTCCTACTTTTTCGTTTTTCTGAATATTAAGAATGTTCGCCCATTAAGAGCAAGTCGGAGAACCGGCTAGACTATTGATACAACCTATATTTTACTTAATGATATGTTTCAGCAGTTAACGACGGGACCTTTTAAGTAACGTCGTGATTATGTTAAACCTCATTCTGCCTGTTGAGTAATTGTGTGACATTGCATAACAACTTTGACGTCAAGCGGTCATTATGACATGACAAGACATTAATTTCGTTTAGAGCAATTTCCAAATAATGTTTTATATATTTAGTCTTTAGATTTGAGTGAAAAGCACTGCAACGTAGTACATATCAAATAGAAAGTTGGGCTCATTGCTTCATGTCAGGATACTATTGTTTGCATAGCAGACTGGCGTTTCCAATAGTTTTACACATGCCGAAAATTTCATCTGGCCATCATATATGGAATATAGTAGAATATGCAAGAGAAAAAGTATTCGATTTTATAAATTTATATCATTTTTCGAGTTTATCACTTATTCTATTTGCGTCTACCATTAAAAAATGGTATATTTAAACAAAATTCTGCATCGATACTTACATATTTGTAAATTATCTGAATAAAACATAAGATACCAAGATAAGTTGGATCACACAGGACCACCAGATAAACACAGAAAGGTAAGGAACAAAAAGCAGGGAAGGGCACAGAGGGCGAAATAAAGAGGATGCGTTTCAATTTTACGACAGAAATTGATTAATTAAGGAAACCACTAAAATATTGAAAGTGAATTCCTAATTCATGCAATTTATATTTATATTTCTCTCATTCTATAGGTATAACCTATTGCCAGCTTAGAGAAAATATCAATTTGCAATCAAACATTTTTACAGCATCCAATTTATGTTATAGCAAAGTGGGCATACATTTAACTTCCTTATAACAAAAAAGAGATAAAAAGAATACCGGTAGTAAAAAACTCTAAAAACGACAAAATTGAAAATGATGTAGGTTCGATTCAATTAAGTGCAAGCTATGTGTATGACCCTACAACTGGTTGAATAAAAGAATGGAAAAAAAAAAATAAGAATCCGTAAATGTGTTCATACGGATATTATCATCGAATCATCATGTTGGCATTGAAAATGGTCTAAGCGAAGACATTTCGTCAAATATGATACACAAAATCAACAAGGAAATGCGGCATTCAATGACGCAACCTCCACTCGAACCAGCAACAACAGGTGCAAGGATCATAGGAGGACCCCAAACAAAAACAGGGCAAGGCGCAAGGCAGAGCACAGACAGGCTTATCACTTAATGATACTTAGAAAGAAATAATAGTAACCGAAAAGGAAATTAAAGAAAACAAATAATTGATTGATTCATAGGTTCACAAAGTAAAAGGGGCATAGAGCAAGGGGATACGAGATTCGGGAAGAAGGGGCAAAATTAAGAAAATATATATAAAACTCGGGACAAAAGGAAAAATACTTACTGTAGAAGAGAAAACAGCAAGGAACACAAAGGCATTTGTACACATAATTTAAAAAAATAAACATTCTAGGGATTTTGTTCAATATCACAAAATTACCATCTACTGAAACAAATTCAATTGATAGGGATAATCATTTTAGTGAAAACATTTAAATGTAGTCCTTTCCATTACAATGTAACTTGTAATTGATTTCAAGTTGTGCTTGTTTTGTGCTCAAGAAGACTTCAATTATATTTCAATTAGGCTATGTCGTTAACCTCAATTCTGAAGTTATTATTTAAAGTGAAGTTCTAAATACATTTCTCTACTGACGACCTGACAAAAAGAGTTATTACAAGTTCGGTCAATGACATGTGACAACAAAATATAAACAACAAGAATCCTAAGTCGAACAAAATATGCAATTATTTGGAAACGTCTTGCATTGTTACACAAATGTAATGCTTGCAGCGTATTCAATTAGGAATTATCTATTTCACAGCTATTTTAGTTCTCTTTGCGTGCCATATTTTCTACTGCGACAAATGCATTAGCTTTATTATGAAAATAATTTCCATGAATGGTTGTGTTGCTATTGATATAACGTGATATTTCAGTGTCGTGAACTATAGCAAACAAATAACATACTGAAAGAATATTTCTGAGTTACTATAACAAAGAATAGTGTTTGCTATTCAAGAGAAAATCACACAGTTATATTTCTTGTAATATCTTTAACTTAGAAATGACTTATGATCGAAAAGGCCCGAAAAGTTGCAAGAAGGGCGTCGTGCTTCGACGCGGACGCAAAACATACTGAAAGGATATTTTTGAGTTACTTTAACAAAGAAAAGTTTTTGCTATTCAAGAGAAAAAACTCACAGTTATATTGTTTCAATATCCTTGTCTTAAATATGACTTATGATTATCACATTCTTAACATTTATACTTTATTTCAGTTTAAGGAATCATTAATTATGTCACTTATCTTTTTAATTCTCAGCTGTAGAAAAGCTAAGTGTGATGATGAATTATTTGACAGAAATATGTACAGACGTATGATGTACACTGTGAAACTTTAATATGATGATAACACTTTTTATACTCTAATTCTAAATTCTTGTTAAATTTCTAAGTAGTTTATGCGTGTGGGAAGAAAAAATAACTTCCCTTTTTAACAGCAATTTCGGAAAAAAGTATGGATTCCCTTTTATACTTCTTTCTGTACAATATGTGTCTGCAAGCATCTTCTGATATGTCATTAACAGTTTGCATTGTACAATAAAAATACTTACATGTAAAAATATGTGAAAGGACGAAAGAGAATTTGAATCTGACAAGGATTTAACAAAAGTGTCAATGTGGTCTTGACATTTGACCTTGGTAATCTCAGAGTTAACAAAAGTCATATTGTGTTACATTCTCTCTACAAAGAAGGAAGACGGCACATCTTCATATTTTAGAAATCATTGTATCAATATTTAAAAAAAAACATCTTTGTTATTATTTCATGTGAAAAAAGATATGATAAAATTGTGTTTAACCAAGTTTGATATACTAGTAGACCTCTGGTTAAGTGGAAAAGTTCTTTACAAATCGTTGATAAAGACGGCTTTACAATTTAATAAATGAGTTATTCAAAACAAATTCTGAACGAAATGTCTCGAGTCTGGACATTTATTAAATTATTCATTATCCGTTTTTGCGTTGTTGTTTTTGTTAGTTTCTTGTTATAATATAATATATATTTACAATGCAGATACTTCTCATGCCTTTTATTTTTCAATTTCACACGAAAATGCTCTTGATAGCATGTATTTTCTAGCTCTTCGACATTCCAAAAATGTTCAAATGTGAAAAAAATTAAAAATTTAAGATGGTGATATTTTCGTCTGCTACCTTATTTGAGTCTTTTGTAAATTACAGGTTTCATTAAGTCAGTAAAGAATATATCTATAGAATTACAGATTCAACTTACGTACACAGTATAGACTTACATGAATGTCGAACAATAACACGCAATAAGTAGTCTAAGATTTAGTAAAAAAGACATCATTCTTTCTTTGTCATTTTTGATTGACGGTCAACAAGAGTTGAATTATAAATAGCTAGAGGGGATCATTGTGAATACAGGTCATGATACGTCTTCAATCCACAAAAATGATGATTTTCCGTAATACGGATAGACGCATTAGAAAAGTCATAGCTTCGGATATATAACTGGTTACAAATGAAATTATGTTTTGTTGTTTTGCATTGTTTTGAAAATATTTTGTTTTTTCTTTTCATTTTTATCCAGCAACATTCACTAGTCATTTGTACGAAGCTATGCAATTTGCTTGTTAAAAATTTAATGACATTCACTGTTTACCTTATGGTTATACATGCGCGAAACAAGTGAACGTCAATTTTGGACTGATTGCAGCATGGTACATGTTTATTGAACGTATATAGCTAAAACGACATATCTTCCTATACATGTTTTGGTAAATTCGTTGATACATACCATTATATTCTCAAAACGTATGAGTCATGGCATTTGGAATTTACATCCTTACCTTTACGTATGTGCAAGTTATATAAGAAGATATATACCTAACCAAGTATGGTACTTCAAATTAAAGTAAAATTTTCTAAATGAAGTCTAGACTAGTACTAGAACGATTGGCCGATACCTATGATTAGCTATTCTAATGATATATTTTGGTATAACAAACTTCTTAACCCGCCAGTACAAATCTTTGATACAAGGTTATTTAGCAAGTATTATATCTCAATTTACGATTTTTAAATTAGATAAATTCTAGACAAAAAGACTTGAAAAATGAAGTATTTTAATATCCTTCTGTTTTTGAAGTGTGTACACATCATTAGCCCCTGGTAGAAATGCCGATTTGCAATAATCACAGACAGGCAGGTGCAATTGACGTTCACATTATCTTGAAGAATATCAAAACGGCAAAAAATAAAATATCTAAATCATAAAATGCCTTTGTTTCGACTTTATTGCAGTCGTATAGAAAAAATAAAATAATTGTTTAAGAAGGTTTTACAATTTTCAACACCATTCAGATCTTCTACCTTATCACAGAATGCATCGAATTGTAGCCAATAAAGATGTGTCACAATTCAATGAACGTGGCACAATGTCAAGCAATTTAATGATACCTATGAGAAAAGTAAGCAAGATTTCCTTTTGAAAAAAGTAAAAGACTGGAAAGTTGCATGTACATAAAACACTAACCAGATATGATATCTATGATTATTACTAAATTTAATTAATACAGGTCGAGTTATTTCAAAATCGTAAATATTGCTATCGAATTACTTTAAGGATATGATACGGGAAATACATAGAAAATGAAACTTAAAATTAATATACAAATTATTATATATATTAAGAAACTCATATGAAGCTGAATAATACGGAAGAGTATAACAACCTATGTAGGAGTTATAATCTCCTAATTAGGCTTTTTATCTCCTACGTAGGAGTTATCATTTTTATAGAACATGTTAAATTGGCACCCGGACGCTTCCGTTGAATAACTAAACCAAAAACCATTTATGTAACAAAGGTTGAGTGAAAGAAGTCGGTAAATAAGGATAACATTGATGATTTATTACATAAAAGTCTTCTATAGATAATATTCCTAATTACACATTGCGGAAGCTCTCAGCTATTTGACACTTTTATGACGGTAGAATGTGTGAATTAAGTAAAAATTGTTGCGTTAGTACTATTTCTGTCACGTAAATTTTGAAACATCATATTATAACCTTGAAAATTACAAAGTTATCAGATACAGACATCTACGGCAATCTTACTTATATTTTAACGATGTCTATTGATAATAAGTTGTTATCAGATTCGGGATTGTCGGTAGATATCATCTTGAATGCGCAACTTGCCCTACATGTCCCACATGATTGCAACCAAACGGTTACATTCATGTGTTCAGACACATTAGTCGGCGCTTTTTTGCTACTTCAATTATTTAGAACCAAATATAATTGTAAAACATTAACAGATATGTTCAATTAAGGTCAAATATAACTGCTAATATTAGATTCATAGGATGGTAAGTTAAAGATGAAATATGATCAGTCATATTTTACGATATCTAGACTTTATACAATATATATTGAAATACATCCAATTTGAACTGACATATACTATCTCAGGCATCCGAAAAGGTTAGGACAGGATAAATCGATGTTAACTTAGAAAAGATTGGTACTTCATAAGACGTGTTTTCAATGAATAAATATTTTTTAGGAGAAATAGAAAAGATATAAACATGCTCAGTGTGCATATGAAAGTGATTCTATGTTTTAATAACTTGTTTTGCCTAGTGTTTTAATAAAATTAATATTGTGTTCGTTCTTAACTGAATGTTATGTCATCTTTCAAGCATTTGACTTCAGATTTCATATACAAGAATAGAAAATTATATAGTAGTAATGACCGTTAATGTGAATGTTATGAAAAAAAAAGTTTCTTTAATAACAATCATATTTCGTCTGATATACAACCTAACCGTCCAAAAATACTTCTTAAGCTTCCTACACAATTCGTAAAACATATTTATTTTATGTAACTTGTGATGTAAATGAAAAGATTACAAATAAATATTGTTAAAAAAAAGACTTATTGAGATATCAAGAATAAATGTCTTATTTGAGAATATCATCTTTTCTGAGAGGTTTGTCCAAATGACGACAATGCTTTATAATCTTGACAAGCCTATAAGATATATTGCTGATTTTATTACAGAAATAGCACATGTTACACTATCCTTAAAACTATTTCTTCTGTTCTTAGAAACATCTCTTTCATGAAATTGGATTCACAATAAATAATATAAATGGGTCCCTTTAGAATTATAATTAATATCTAAGCGTAATAGAAATCTTATTGTGTAAGTATAATCGAAATATAAAAACATCCAGAGAATGCTAAAATTTTGCTTGTTAGTGTAACAAAGTTTCAAAGCTTTTAAATTCAGTTCCCCAGAGATAAAGCAAAAGAATCGAACTCACTAAAATGTCAATTGTTCATAAAATAGTTTATTCAATGCATTTTTGAACGTGGTTATATAAAATATCAAAATAATTAGTTTTAGATTGTTATATTTATTACTCGGCAAACATTGGTCATCGCAAGCCGCAAACACTATCTTCTTCTATGACTAACACAACATATCAATCATGAAGTTTTACAAAAAAATAAAAATACTAACTTTGAAACCTATTAGGTAATATTACAATTAGCCAATGAAATCACCAGTTACAAACTGTGTTGGGATTGTAGAAAGCATGTCTGAATGAAACACAACAAGCAACAAGTTGATTTTCTAAAAGAACTAACCTATTAAAAAATATGGGGCATTCTGATATGATTTAATTATGTTTGAATAAATAATTTAAAATTAAATTGATGTAGTAATTGAAGTTTTGATTCTCCTACTTATCATTTCCTCAGTTGTCTCATTGTAATCAAAACTTAGCATTTTTTATTCATCTAAATTTGATTAAAGCAAAATATGGGAATATTTACGAAAAATGCAAATAATAATGTAAATATTACATATAAATGTACATATAATTTGTTGAACAACATAGAGTATGTACGTATCATTGATTAAGTTCCTAATTATATAGCTAAACAATTGAACCAAATATGTAACCTAAATACATGACGAAGGTTAAGGAAACGAGGAGAAAGGAAAGTCAGTTAATGAGGCTTGATTTGATGTTCCAACTACGGAAACAAACATTGCTATGTGACATATTTATGACAGAAGCATAGAGTGAATTAACGACACCATGTTGCGCTTGCATTAGTTCTTTCATGAAAAAATTGTGGGACACCATTTTATAACCTTAGAAATTACCAAGTTATTAGAGACAAACATCCTAAAAATGACTTATATTTGTATATTAATCAGTTTTCACGAAAAAGGACTTATTAAATAGGTTGACGATTGTTTGTAGACAAAATGATTGGCTAAACATCTTCTTTTATGAATAATATGTTCACAATTTCCTATATAACTGCAAGCCAACAGTCATAGAACTGCCGAAATTTAGTTTTCACACACATGTCGTCACTGATTTGCTATTCTTGCTATTTTAAAGCCCAATTATATCGTTTTTTATGTTATTTCCTGTTCGCACATTAATCAAGAAATACAATATAAGGAATGACTGTGAAACATCAACTGAACTGTCAAAAAACAAATTAACATTCATAGTCGTGTTATAATTATAGAATGAAAATCTAATTAGAAAGTATTTGATCAGTGAAATTCTACGATATCAAGCCATTTCAATGGAAACGCATCCAATCTGAAGTGACATAAATTATCAAAGGCCTCAATCTGCAACAGGCTTAGAAAGGAACAGAGATGTAAGCATATAAATCTATATTTTAGGGGTCAATTTATTTATTTATATTTTGTATTACAGCTGTGTAATGGAGTTATGAAAACATATAAGGCAAAATATAAATAAGACACTGACGTGCTATTCATATGAATATTGTTTTTTATATGATTATTTTATTTATTGCTGAAGGTGTGATCTTCTTTCATACATTTTGGTTTAGATTTTATATTTACGATAAAAATAACAAATATACAATTACAAACCTTACGGACCAAGACTTGAAGAAATAAAATAGTGTATAATTCTTATGTATTAATTTTTCATTAACCACCTATCCAACTTCATTAATATGTTCCATTTATTTATACTTTATTAATGCAGATTTATACAAAGGTAAGGCTTGTACAAGCAGTTTTAGCAAGTAAACTTGATGTGATTACGTACATTTTGAATAGTATTAAATAAAAGTTCATTTATAGAAACATATTTCGAAACTTCATCCTTACATGCATTAAACTACTTGAAATATTCAAATGATCCTACGACATAAAATTGACTTTTTCAAAATAATTCATTTTGAGAAAATTATCTTTTCTGAGAAACATATCCAGTAAATAGACGAGTTATATAGTTACATATATATCAAGCACATAAATATTGTTCCAGAAATAGCATAAGCTACACGATACCTAAACCTATTACTTTTGCCCTTAGAAACCTCTATTTCATTTGATTGGATTTACAATACTAGTAATTATCATAGATAATCAAAATATGTCTCTTTAGTCTGAAATAATTGACAATTAATATTTAAGCGTTATAGAGAGTTATGTTGTGTAAATAACTACAAACTGATTTGCAATTATAACACAATTCTGAAGCTCATGCAAGTGAAACCATACCTCAATCTGAATTATACCTACGCCGAAAAAATAGTTCCCACAGAAGAAACAAAAAATCACTTAAATACACAATTGCTTATAAAATAAATGATTCCAATTTATGTACGTTTAGTAAATAAACAATGCAAATGAATGAGTATAATTTGAAATTTATAACAATTATTTTGTAAATATTGGTCAATGGCAACAGCGGAGGTTTTTTTAACTATGTCAAACCCAAAATTTAAATGTAGTTTTACAAACGAAATGTAAATATACTTTTAAACCTATTTGATAATATTACAAATTCATTTCTTTAATGCTCGTTGAAATATATTATGTTGATTTTGCCTAAAACCAGCGCGACATAAAGAAACTGCCGGCCATTATTAATAATGCAAGGCAGTATGAAGGACAGCTAAATCCCCTTCCGCTGTGAAAATGTGTGTAGTTCTTGACCTTTTACCAGCCACGACCTTGATGTTATGCCATGCATATCATAAGCACATAGTCTCATGATGATGATTATCTGTGCCATGTTATTTGAAATCTTTCATAAAGTAAAAAGATTATGGAGAACATATAACCTTGACCTTGGGGGTAGCAACCTGGATGTTGAACTCTGCAGATTGTGTCATGGTGGTTATCATTTGTGCCAAGTAATTTTAAAGCCTTTAAATTGTCAATAAGTTAAGCGGACATTAAGAATAGATGTTTTGTACATTGGACCTTTGAGTGTGACCCTGACCTTCATGGTTGTGACTTGATTATTGTGCTCTCTGCCAATGGTGTCATAATGGTAATCATTTCTGCCAAGTTGTCTTACAAACATTGCAGCGGTTTAAATGTTACTGACAGACACAAAATCTAGACTTTCTAACCTTTGACCTGTAAGTGTGACGTTGACCCTGAGTGTAGCAATTCAGTTATTGCTCTCTGCACATTGTCCCATAATGGTTATCACTCGTGCCAAGTTATTTAAAAAAATTCAGCGGTTAAAAAGTTTATAGAGCGTTCACGAAATATTGACTTTTAATATGAAAAGAAGATTTTTTAACATTTGACCTTTAAGTGTGACTTTGACCTTGGGGATAGCAATCAAATTATTGCGCTCTGTACATTGTCTCATAATGGTGATAACTTGTGCCAAGCTAAAATCAGAGGTTTAAAGGTTATGGAGGAGATATGAAAAGTACACTTTTATACATTTGACCTTTTAAGTGTAACCTTGACCTTTTGAGTAGGACGCCAATTTTTGCGCTCTGCATGTCGTTTTATAATGGTGATCAGTTGTGACAAGAAATTTAAAAAAAAAATGTGTTAAAAAGTTATGAGCGGTCACGAAATATAGACTTTTCATATGAAAAGAAGACTTTGTATTATTTGACCTTTAAGTGTGACCTTGACCTTGGGGTGGCAACACAATTATTGCGCTCTGCACATCGTCTCATTAGTGTCATCCTTTGTGTCAATTTTTTTTAAAAACTTTTCAGCGGTTTAAAAGTTATGGATTGGACACGAAATATAGACTATATAACGTTTGACCTTTAAATGTGACCTTTACCTTGGAGGTAACAACCCAATAATTGCGCTCTGCACATCGTCTCATTATGGTGATAACTTGTGACAAGTTATTTTTTAAAAAAAAATAAGCAGTTTAAAAGTTTTGGAGCGGAGACGAAATGTAGAATTTTATTATGAAATGACGACTTTTTGACATTTGACCTTTAAGTGTGACCTTTACCTTGGGGATGGCAACCCAATTATTGCGCTCTGCACATTGTCTCATTATGATGATTACTTGTGACAAGTTATTTCAAAAAATTGTCAGTGGTTTAAAAGGTATGGAGCGGTCACAAACGTGTTACGGACGGACAGAATGACAGACGGACGGACTGACAGACGGAGACCATTCCTATAATCCCATTTCCGCTACGCAGAAGGGGATTGAAATTAAATAAATCTAGAGGGTTCTGTCGAGTTTTTTCCATTCCACTTTATAAATTTATGGGGCAAGGGATAAAAGTTTTGTGTTTTTTTTTCCTTCCGACTCAGGTTCGTAGACGAGATTTGCACATTAAAACTTCTTAAATTTTTGTTAGTTTTTGCTATTATTAATGTACTCACAAGATAATCTGTTTATAAAACATTTGTTTGCGCCTTTTACCATATTTCATGCAACAATTAGGCAAAAAGTTTGGTGTATGTTGATATTATTCATAGTAATTTCATTGGCTGGTGACTAAAATAGGTATCCAATGTAGCCAATGAAATGGACGGTTACAAATGTTATCCCTTTTTTTAAAATTTGACAATAGACAAGAGCTCCTACAGGTCATTTGCAATAACTGAACACAAAATTATAAACTTTCAGGCTGATTACTTCTGAAATTTTTGATAAGACAGAATTACTGTGAACTTGACCTTTGACCCTTTGACTTTAAAGACTACTGGTCGTGGGAAATGTACCTGCAGAGTTTCATTTATCTAACCTTATAGCTTCTTAAGTGATTAATAGGAAATACTTTTACACAAGTCACCTTGACCTTTAACATTACGGCATCAAATCAATAAATGTTACTTATAATAAAAATAAATACCTTGTGTGGGCACATGCATTATAACATAATTTGTCGGACAAGCTTTCAGTAGTCAAGCAACAATGACCTTGACCTATGAAATAATAGGGTTTAGAATAGTATGGATAATCAGTTAATCATAACCAATCTACACACCAAATCTTATGGTTGTTGGGCAGTGCCTTCTTTTAATTGGTATGGTCTTAGCCAAGGTGTCTTTGACTTGTGTCAATTCAAATTAATAGGAATCATCTCCTAGCAGTGGCCATCCCTCATGAGAAATAATAGGACTGTAAGCAAAAGTATTTTCTAGTTAATTAGTCATACACGACGATATTAAGGTGACCTTGACCTATGATTTAATAAGTGTTATTTTCTAATCATAACCACTCTTCAAACGTAATATTAGAACTGTAGAAAAAGGAGTTTCGTCTCATAGTGATGAGTCGACAATATCTGGACAGACGGACGGATGTACACACGTATGGACAAATCCCATATCGTTATACATCCTCTTTTAAGTGGATGCATAATAATATTATTCTGTCTACGACCTGATTATTCCGTGATAGCTTGTAATCACATTAAGCAGCACGCCTGCCTCAAGATGCATGCTTATTTCCATAAAAATTTCGAAAAAGAATTATAGAAGTGAACAAAAATAATATTTTCACATTGCAAACAGCACTTTTTACCAAAACGAGGTTAAAATATGCAAAAATAGACCTTACTGCGTTAGTTACGCAGTAGAAATATGACATAAATTGCACACAACATGGAAATTATAACTTTCATTTTGAATCTTTTTATTTTTCTTAAAATCGCAGTACTTTTTTCGCAAGTTTGGTGGTATTTTTTTTGGCTCATCTGGCATGCAGCTTTAAGATAAAGGAAACTTACCAAGCTTGGGGTTAATGCTTAGACCGCCATCAATACTACAGTGCAGTTATACAACCACAGTGTCTCATTCTACAGTGCAGTAATACACCCACAGTGTCTGTTTCTACAGTGCAGTAAAACACCCACAGTGTCTGTTTCTACAGTGCAGTAATACACCCACAATGTCTGTTTCTACAGTGCAGTAATACACCACAGTATCTGTTTCTGCAGTGCAGTAATACATCCACGATGTCTGTTTCTACATAGCAGTAATACACCCACAATATCTGTTTCTACAGTGCAGTAATACACCCACAGTATATGTTTCTACAGTGCAGTAATACATCCACAATGTCTGTTTTTACATAGCAGTAATACACCCACAATGTATGTTTCTACAGTGCAGTTATACACCCACAATGTATGTTTCTACAGTGCAGTTATACACCCACAATGTTTGTTTCTACAGTGCAGTAATGCACCCAGAGTATCTGTTTCTACAGTGCAGTAATACACCAACAGTGTCTGTTTCTACAGTGCAGTAAAACACCGACAATGTCTGTTTCTACAGTGCAGTAATACATTCACGGTGTCTGTTTCAATTTGGAACGAGTTTGAACAGACATAATCATTATAAATAAGAATGTTTCTATCTCAAAGGTAGCACATTGTAACATCGTTTATATAATGAATAATCTTAAATGAATTGTGTACGATTGAAAAAAATGATGAACGAACATTTCGTGAAATTGCAACTTGCTGGTATCTTTACATTTCGTAACGGCCAATCAAATAATTTCTATGGTTATATATTTTATACAAGAAATGTCATACAATACTTTTATTTATTATAAGATTTATTTCTTATCCATAATGTGTATAATCATCTACCACTTGTTAATATATTTTTACACTTAATCGTCGAGTAAGCCAATTGCTCGTGTTTTTATAAAAGAAGAATGTCATTAGGACAAGACGCAATGTATTAAATTGAAATATTTCATTCGGAGATAAACATATAATAGGATTACCGTTACAAATGTAAGCATGAATTCCACGTGCATAAAACGTGTAGCACGCATTAATACATGGTCAATAATTCGACCCTTTTTCTTTACTTGACATGTTTACACTTATAAAAGTAAATATTGAATGCATAATTTCCACAATGGGTGCGGTGATTATTGCAAACACATATAATAAAGTAACAAGACTTAACTAGATAAGTGAGATCAATTTAACTGTGTACAGTGAAAACCTATTTCATTAGGAATTTAAGTGATTTTTTTTCAATTTCTCTGTCTATACCTTAAGGTGTAAGTTTATTATATTGGCATATGTAAGAAAATGTTAGCCTGGGTTCCAGTCTGTCGATTTTTTATGTGCTTCTGTTTGGCAAATCGACACTATCAAAACTATCAAATGTTGAGTTATCTATGACGATCGAGTATGAAATAGCGCGTATGTTATGAATAAGCAAAAAATATCAACGCCTGAATCCCAGGCTAACAAAATGTATGCTTATCTAAAATGTAAGCATGCATTTATCTATATTTCAGTTATGTTGTTGCAGTAGCATAGAATTTCAACAGTCTTTTTCCTGGTTCAAGTTAAGATATATAGGCTCCAAAGAAAATTTAAGTGATCGGACGGAAGTAACACGTGCTTGGAATCGCAAGGTAGGTTACACATTGAATGCTAAAGTCACGAAGGACAGGTTACTGTGATTTTGTTTAATATCATTTTATACTATAAGTAGTCTCTGTCGATCACAAACCATGTGGTTTACTTATTTTGTCAAATTTATACATTCCGGTTGCAAGTAAGAATGTTCACTGGTTAACCACGCTTGTATAAACCAGTCGTGTGGGGACAAATAAAGCACGCATGAGTAATAGAAAGAGCATCGAAACACGAAGCTATCTGATTTGTACTCGGGGGCGTAGCCCCGAGTAATAATCAGATTGTCGAGTGTTTTGTGTTCTTTCTCTTTTGTATCATAGTCAAACATTAAAACACGTTCCTTCTTGTCACAATGTAAAACCCCAGAAAAAAAGGAACCAATGAACCAGCATCTGAATATGGTATTTCTGTCGCTTTCACTTTTTCTGCTGTCACAATATGTCAACCCATGCAAAAATGAACCTATCAATGGGCAAGCTCTGGAGTGCGGGTAACTAATACCTGCCCTCTAGTTATAACGCACTTTGCATGTATATGTATGTATACGATTAAACTCCGACACATTTTCAACAGAAAGGTCCCCAAACTATGATACAATATGACTGGTATCGCCATCGACCCCCTCCGTCAGTCAATAGAACATTGTGTCGAAAAATACGATTGTTTTGTCATATTAATCATAAATTCATATAGTTCATACAATTATAATTGTTTGCCTTCAGACACTTTAGTTCTGTAGACGACACTTTGTGGACGTCACTAGACAACAAAAGTTTTACAAAATTATTACAAAATTTAACACTACATTAGATTTGTTTATTTATTTATTTAAGATTTCCTGTAATCAGTGCCTGATTATTCTCAATAATGTTCCGTAGAAGACATATACATTAAAGGCCTATGGTTGCAGAGAATAACCTTTATTTTTTTCCACTCAAAAGTGTTGTGTTTCTTTCTGGTTTCAATTTTTTTCACATTCAGTGCGCTTTCCCCAAAGTTATAAGCATCCAGTATGCTCTTAAACTATAATTTCAAAATTATAACACTCATGCCTGTCCTTTCTACAGTAGGAAAAAGTAGACATAAGGGGTATTTAAGAATATATGTATTCAATTTAAGAATAAACTTGTAACATTACATTAGAAAAAAAACTCCCTTAGGTGTATATAAATGTTGGTGCAATTTAAAAGGCTTCCTTTATTAGTACAAAGAGATCCTTCAAAAAATGTTAAACAGACAAATATTTTGTAAACTATTGCATGACATCGACATATGATAATATTAAATTGTTGTTTTTTCAGATGTGTATATCCTTTCATACCCTATAACGTAATGCAACGTCATCACAAAGGGGTCACTTTTAGTGTAGATTTCATATTGAATTCCACAATGTGGATGTTGCCGAAACATTGAAAAAAACGCACGGGATGTGACGTGATCAAAGTCAAGGACGTTTGTTTTAACACTGATAAAAGCATTTAACAACAGTATGTTACTCTGTTCCGTGAGAAGTCCACAAAATTGTGAATATTAGTTCTGCTGCAAACACATTTGGGGTTTGTTGCTTACATTTCGCTGCCTGCCATAATGTTGTTTTTTTTGTTGTTGTTGTTGTTTTTTTGTTGTTGTTTTTTTTTCGTAAATTGAATTGGATCTCAAGGTGGGTGAAAGGGACAAAATGAACCAAGTGCTCTAACGCTCGCGTTTCTGTCAAACACACATTTATCACATCGCATGAGGTTGAAAGATCCAATCTTACTTCCATTTTGGACTGAGAAACTATAATTCGAGGAATGGAGGGGGTCTATATGAAAATGCTTGCAAAAATGGCCGTCGTTCTACAGAACATAAGCTACATATCAGTGGAACATAACGCCGTTTTCAAAAAAAATCTATCAATCGATACAAATTAATTTTATTAAGATGTTCCATTTCCTAATTTGTACAGTTGCTCTAATTTTCGTATTTAATGTATCAACGTAGATACGACAAATAGAACAAAAACCAACACAAATTTAAATATCAATACATGTTTCGTTTTATTAGCTTCGTAAGTTGATACATAAAGAAAATGAAAAGACGTCTACAAAAAGGAAGCCATATTTTGCGCGTAAAAGAGACGTTATAATATTATAATGCAATAAAACGTCTATTTCTGTTTTATACAAAAAAACATGAGCATATTTTTAACAAAAACGTAATTATTTTAAATAGCATACATAATTTTCGAAAAGAATTACATAAAATAACTGGATCAATTATAGATACATACATGTACATTTTCATAGAAAAACTAGGCTAGTAAAAAAAGTATGAAAATAACAGTTACTTATGTGAAAGTTTAGGATTTCGAAAAAAAAACTTGCTTTATTTGTAAAAAGGGAGATAATAATTTAGAAACATCGCTATCATTCAGTATATCTTATAAAACTTAAAAAATAAAATGAAAGTTACTTATATATTTAATTTATATATTCAAGTTATGGCATTATGTTCAAAATTAACCTTTAAATCAATGTACAAATATGTATTACGTTAAAGGCACTGAAGCAGTAAAAAACTTATCTATTACAGACAATAAGTTATAAAAGCCCACAGCAAGGTCATTGACATATTGATACTGACGTATATACTATATATGTCCTCATTCCTACTGAGTAAAGTATGTCAATACAGACTATATCTGATCTATTTTCTCATTAAGAAAATCGGTCAGACCCTTCATACGACACAACACTATATTTTACTTAATAATATGTCACAGTACAGTCATCAGCAGTAACTTTGTCAGGACATCTTTAAAGTAAGATTATGATTATTTACAGCCTTGTCCTACCAACAACATACTTGACATCACTATAACAATAATTTATACATGACATTGCATGGTACAACTCGAGAAACAATATTATATTATTATTGTAATGAGTGAAACAACAACAAAAACATTATAAAAATAAACTAATTCTAACTTTAAAATAAAACGCTAAGACTTTTGATAAGAAGACAAACAAAATCACAGTAATATAAACAACACTTTCAGAGACTTTTTATAAAAGATATCATACACTTCCAAGTTATTAATGAAATGAAAGATGTACCTGGGCAAGTATTCATATACCCAGGATATTAACACAAACATGTGGTAGTGAATTCACTTGTTTCTATTATTTAACTGCATGCATAAACGTAACAAACGCCATATGATGTTACAGGACATTACGGTTAGTGCCCATACTAGATTTTGTTTACACATTGTATTTCATCTTTTTCCTAATTTTCCATTATTAGTTATTTTCCTCATTCTTTCCAATATTGTATACAAAACATACTGTATATACGGTTTTCATTTCATATTTATAATCTGGACCTTAAGCAATCAGTACTAGTAATAAGACGTGTTATAAAAGGCACATAATTGTAAGTATATTGGACACTATTCAATAAGATATTACTATTTAAATATCGTCTTTAACCTGTTTATTGATACATGTAGTTCGTTTAACATATATAATTCCAAAGAACATAAGATAAGAACGATTTTAGAAACCACAAATAGTCACTCAATATTATAGTTAAAATACATTATGCACTAAAGGACAACTATTAATAAGGTTCTAATTTTTAATTAATAAAAGTTTTGTTGCGGATCAAGCATTTTCATAGCCTTCTTGATATTAAACATACAGAAGAAAAATAATTGTGTTATTCTTGTTGAAAATACAATGTTTCACTTTCAATAATATTAAAAAAATTTGATACTTGATATGGTATTTGGTAGGCATAAATTTCGAGTTGATCTTAAATCAATTTGATTAATTCATAGAATAAGAACATTATTTGATTTTGGTACAATTTTTGACAGATTTGTACTTTAAAAAGTGAATTATGATAACTTGTTTTATTTGTTTTCAAGGGCGTCCAGTTTCAATTTTCCGGACAGAAAATCCGAACAATGTAGCACCACTTCGACGTGCAAATGTGTAAAAATGATTATATAAAAAACAAATTTTGAATTAAATTAAAACCAAATACTAAGTATGATTCTAAGCCCGATTACAGCTAAACGCGTTTAAACGGTTTTCATTTTTTATACCATTTTGAACAATAAAATGATTATGCTGCAACGATGGAGCAAATGATATGAAATATGAGCCGCGTTACGACAAAACCAACTTTATGCGTTTGCGACCAGCATAGATCAAGACCAGCCTGCGCATCCGCGCAGTCTGATCAGGATCCATGCTGTTTGCTTACAAACCCTATTACAAGAAAGGAAACTGATAGCGAACAGCATGGATCCTGATCAGACTGCACGGATGCGCAGGCTGGTCTGGATCCATGCTGGTCGCAAACGCAAAACGTTGGTTTTGTCGTGACGCGGCTCATATGTCACACAAATTCTAGGTAAAGTTGGTAAAGTCCTACACCAAATACTGTCAAATGTCTCTGTTGAACTATATTTTATAGTTTAGTCATGCCACAAAAATCGCGGTGGAGTCCTTTTAATAAACGCAGCAAAAATACTGAGCATTCATTTATTCAAATGTAACGATACGTCAAATGACGTGTCATGTCAAAAAAGAAGTAAAAAAATATCGAATTTGATAAATTGAATTTTCTGTCCTATTCAAACTTATGGAAATACATTTAGGTATATATATCCTTCGACATACGGCGATTGTCAGCCATTTAGTACGTATATTAAAAGTGAGTGATATTCACTATCTAAGTTACTGATAAGACGTCCGTCGAGGGAATAGACGTCAAGTCCAAAATGATTGATAGCGTGTGAGATTGGATAAACGGAATTGCTTTGATACATATCCGAATACGTTATGGGTTACATTCTTTGAAAAGACAAAAAACGTAAAGTATAGTAGTTATATTGAAAGCCGTGAACAGTGGTGTTTGAAACGTAAAAAATGCGAAATCCCTAAAGAATGCCAAAAAAACGGGATATTGGAAATGATGTTGAAGTTCATTTGGAATGAGCTGGTTCATAGACCGATAGCGGTACATGTAATGATACCTTAATTTTGGTATAAAATGAAATGCTTTGCCCTTATAAAAGAACTTACGAATAATGTTTTGATACAGTGTTATTTACTTTTTCAAGAAATTAAATTTATAAATGTATCGCTACTGTAGATATAAAATTTTAGCATAAATGATAGGATAAATCAAAGGGGATAAAGAAGCGAATCTAGAAAATCTCCTGCTGAGTAAATTAGACTCACTTGAACTATTTGAACTATTTACAGATATGACCTTATGATGCAATTTGAAAAACGTTCTTGTAGAAATCCGACAGAAATGTATGGTGGCTGATTTGGTACATTTTGAGCGTTGCGTTGTTGATAGCGACAACACAACCTTTATCGTTATCACCTTTTCGTCTTGTCGTTAAAGAAACGCGCCAAACGGCTCGTTTTCGCACTGTCGTCTTGTAGTTCTGTTACCAGTGAAGCACGCCAAACGGCGCATTGTCGTGCGGCGCGATGTCGCCTAGTCGCTTAACCCTGTCGCCAGTCCTTCGATTTGAGCCGAGCGACAATGTGACATCGCGACAACATGCCGCATGACAACGCGCCGTTTGGCGTGCATCGTTAGTGACAGGACGACAGTCCGACAATGCGCCGTTTGGCGCTTTGTCGTACTTTCGCTAGCGACAACACGACGCACAAACACGACAACACGACGCACGTTCCAAATCAGCCACCATAGAAATGCCTATTCTGGTAAATTACCCTATTTTGAGAAAGTACTTAATGACTACATAAATCGTAGACCGCTTATTCATAGACAACCATTTGCTAGCAATTGATAAGCTCGGTAATAGGATCATAGTATCTAATAAAATTATAATGCACTTGCTGATAATTTTCAGACCTTTGAAGTCTTTTGCAGAAGAGATGCGTCAAACGATTCTGGTCGTTTAGTTTCTTTTATTACATCATAGATAACGAGACTGTGTAATCCGTAGCAATATTATCTGGAGGCGTGCAGCTTTAACAAGATTATTTATGTTACTTCATTCCAATGACTAAAAGCATCATACATTCTCGTTTAATGACAAATTCAATTGTCTGTTTGTTACGTTGATTTTTTATATATACGCCATAATGATAAATTCATTTCAATAAAAGCATTATAAGTATAATATGATATTCTTCTCGTGAGCATGTGTCATAATTCAATGAATATGTGACGATGTCATACAATTCAAGTTGAAATCAAACAGAAAAGAAAGCGAATTTTCTTTTGATAATATAAAATAGAGAAAAACAGAGTTCTTAGGAAAGCCCAACACGTCAAAATTGAAAATGTTGCAGGCTCAGTTTGACTGAGCTTGTTCATGGCCGGTACTGGAAAGTGCGCCCTCTAGCACCGGCTAAAGCAGAATACGGTCAAAATGAGTTAAATTGGAAAAAAATGATCAATATACATGTCATTGTATTTCATCTTTACAGTTATGTTTTATGTACTTAAAAGTTATACCAGCACTAGCCTTGACAAAAAAATTAAAGTTCCGGAAAAAAGAACCTTACCAACTGGCATTAAACTATATATCTTATCAGTAAAGAGAAAGAGGTGAATATTCATCGGAATGATTCGACATGAATGGTTGTGCTGGCTGTATCACGTTTGCGACTGCGCCATCAGATTGTAATAACTTTTAGCTTTTCATTTTTAACCAAATAGAGAAAGTAAGAATCCTTAAAGAAAGTCCCATTAACGGCAAATTTGAAAATATTGCAGGCTCGGTAAACTTTTTTTTGTGATTAACCAAATGATAATGTTCTATGCACGATGAAATGGGCAGATGTTTACTTCACTAAAAGAAAACAAATATGTAAACAGGAGCAACGCTATTTTGGATATTTCGTCTCGAAATTGCATCGCAAATGATGAGAGAACAATAGTTCCGCGGGCATGGCATTTAAAAAATAAAAGTATAATTACGCTTTAAAAAGGCCATTTTTAGAAAATGTGTTTCCTTTTCATCCTGGTTTTGTTTTGTAAATGAGCCAGTGTTCAACATAGGGCTGTAATTGGCACAAATAAAACTCAGATCAAATATAAACCAAAAGAATCTTACACCGGCTGCTGCTACAGACCAGAATGTCTAGCTCGCGGGTAACTGTTTACGGAAGTAACGAGGCTCTGCCGAGTTTCCGCTAAAAAGTTATCTTAGAGCTAAATATTCCTGTCTGTGACGACACCCACTGGCCAGTGTTTGATTCTTTTTCTTGCATATTACAAATTAATGATATTACGAAAAGAAATTACAAAACTAATAGTTTTATTTAGCATTTTTTTCTTATACTAGCGAATGAATTTACAACTTCATTCATAATGACGCACAATGACGTCATCCTAAGAACGCAACTCATTCATTACAGGCGCTTGGGAATGACGTCATTAAAAACACGCAACTCGGTGTAAGACAGGTTTTTATAGCACCGGTGTCAATGGTAGGATACTACGTCATCGCGCATCTGCTAAATGCTCCCACTCGGACCATTTTTTTGCAGAAAATCCGTCGACTCGGAGGTAAATACAATTTTATTATAAGAAATAGCAAGAGTATCAAACAATCATGTACAAGCACACCAAAAAAATGGCAATAGTACTAGAGATAATTGTAAAAAAAGTTTATAGATTTATTGCCTGGTTTAGGCCTGAAAACGGGATAAGTGTTTTTCTCTAAATGTTCCCACTCGAACTTTTCCCGAAACATATACGAAAACCTACTTGAAATTATTTTTAACGTACCGGAACATAAACCGAGTCATGTTTACACATTTTTTCTAGATAAGGTTTCAAATATTTGTATTCAAATGTGAGATTTTCTTCATCCTTTTCAAAAATGAAAAATGCTCAATTTCACAGATGCTCCCACCCGGACCCAAATATATACAGATTTTGAAAGCACATTGCTGTGTTAAGGACAGACGTACCGTAAGACAAAAATAAAGGATAATAGGAATCCGTTATAGTTCTTTATTCCTTATTTGAAATAGGAATAAGGAACTATTAAATTGGATTAAAAGGAAAACGGAACTAGGAATAAGAAATTGGTTCCTTATTCCAATAAGGATATTCGAAAAAGAAATAATAAAAAAGGAGGTTTACATTTTGTATAGTGTGTATGTACAATTTTAATGGGGAGTGTGGCATACAAATATTTGAATGTATGGAAATATTCCTTAGGGTATTTAAGTTTTGACCGTGCGACCACATACACGCATCAAGGGCAATGAGTGGGAAGTGACCGTGCGACCACACACACGCATCACACATTTCCTCTATTATAAAACAGAGGACATAAACAAGCCATTTCTTTGTCCCCCTCATTGTTTAATAAGGGGAGATTAAGAAATGACTTAATCAGTGTCTTTCCACAAAATGGAGTACATGCTTTTGCACTGGTTTTTTATTATTTTTACAAGGGCATTATATATCAGCACATTATAAACAAACTTATTAGTTATGAAATTGTATATTAACACTGAAATAATTGCTTTTTCTCAGTAAAAATTAAAATGTTTTTATACCTGCAAAACAAGTCCTTTTTATAAAAAAACAAAAAAGCATTAACTAAGTCACAAAATTGATAAAACACAATGTTTATACAATTGAAGGTAGGTAATAAAGGTTTGTTTTCAATAATTTTCTTCTTTTATAAGTAAATAGCAATTTGTATATGTTTGATCTTTTCCATTGTATCTGGACATACAAATTTTCGTTACTTTTTTCTCAATGTATAGTGAATGTTTTTCCAACAAAAACATTAATAATGTCTTTGTAATAGAAATGACGTGTATTTAATAAACGTATACTGTCAAATGTCTCTTAGCTCATTTTTTTATTTAAATGTCAATTCATTTACGAAGAATGTACATGTATCTGTTTTATATCCAACAACAGTAAACATGTCTTAACTCAGCGAATGTTAAAAAACGTCACCCAATTGGTGGTCTTTAACAAAAGAAGTCTGGTAATATCTTTTTCTCATCTGGTAATTTTTAGCGGTCGTACTTAGTTGAATCCTAAATAACCTAAACAGACAAACAATTAAAACCTATTTATAAGATGATATCATGTCAAGTCCCAGGTATTACCATATCATTATTATTTAGATAATTTGTTCCAACGTAATACCAACAATGTGGGGTGAAATGAAGTATCAACAGAAAAGTCAACTCAGAAAAGAGTCATATATTAACAAAGTATTTGGTTATTTTGCTAGATAAGTAGTCTTTAATGATATATTCTTAGACAATATTGATATCTGCAAAAATAATTTAAGGCACAATTAAGTACAGAGGTCAACACAGAAAAGATGCGTAGAACATTTTGCTAAATTAGATAAAGATTTACGATGTAGTGTTCTCACACAAGATTACTATATTAAAGATTAAATTGAAATTGTAGACATTTAATGGAATAAATATTATTTAACCTTAAGGTTTAAGTATTTTCATCAAGCCCTGTTAGGAACATTTAAGCTTAGCTTTGATTGAAAATTAGGTTACTGTAATAAAATACTATAGTGCTTTTGACCGTATAAAGTAAATTCCTGTATAACTGGTATTGTTTTTGATTGGGTTTTTACGACACACCGACACAGTATAGGTCATATGGCGATGTTCCAGCTTTACTGCTGGAGGAAGACCGTGCATTATTTCAGGCACGAACGTGCACCCGAGTAGAACCACTAACGTTCCGTAAGCTAGCTTGATAGCTTCCTCACATGAAAGAATCCAGAAGTCCCTGTCGGGATTCGAACCCACAGCGGTAAGGGGTAAGTGATTCCTGTATAGTAAAGATTTAATATTATCATTAAAAGTTGTTATTTCTGAAAGGCCTGTAAACCAGTCTAAATATTCTTTTGATGTTATGTTACAATCATTGTTACAGTAAATCTGTCTCACTTAACATATCCACTTCGATGGGTGAGAGGGACAATGACTTGACGCAAACAGTTATGAAACAATCGAAATTTGCGAGAATCATTACCAGGGAATGTCGACATGGTGATTTTATTTTTCTAAATACATGTATTATCAATATTCAAGTTCTATTTCATATTTTTAATTCATTGGGCTATGAATATTGTTAAAATGTAAAGAATATAAATCCAAATTATGGGATTGATTTCGTTGTTTAATGCCTAAGAAAAAGACAGGACAAATAGAAATACATCGTCCGAATAGTTATGAAAGCGATATGGAAATCCAGTATACCAACATTTATGCATAACAATGTTCTATTTATAGCGTGTATAAAACAATTTTAACTTATAAAATACTGGCATATTAACAATCGCAACTTTTCGGCCCTTTCCGTCAGTCTTCGGATAAGGAGTATGAATACACAGAACTGATACGTATTGCGGTTTATTCTACGCTAAGAAACTAAACATGTAAACAAATGGTTATTTAATTCTGTGAGTTATTGACAAGTTTATTTCCAATATGTCAAGTAAAAATCCACATAAAATAAGTGAATTTGTAGAAGCAAATGCAAACAGTACATTATTTACAAATTACATTTATTATTATGGTTGTAGAATCCGAAAGTACAAAATGCAAACCTGTTGACATGAAGTCGGATATGTTTAAAATTGTACATCAGTGGGCATTTTTAGTTAAAAAGTGTTGTCAGGCATATTTTCAATCATACTTGTACCGGAACAGACTTTTTTCCTTTGGATTTCAAATATATACAAACACTTTTACTATTTACATCTGAAACCACATGTTAGAACTTCTTTTAATTCGACAACAACAACAACAACAACAACAACAAATACTTGTATTTTTTTAGTCACGTTACATAGAACAGTATGACTGAATACAATGTTATAAAATATGAGTTTTTCTTTTCTTTTTTTTTTCTTTTTTTTAATATCAAAATCAAGCATCGTCACATATGGGTGGTTGGCTTTGTTAAACAACATGGGGTGTGTTTTGTACACATTTCTCAAACCACATTTTGCGCAAAAATGGTTCAATATCAACACAGGGGATTATAAAATTTTGTCCTAAATATGTATAAATAAAAGGTACATGATATCCTAGCACTTTTTTAAAAAAAAGGAATTCTTTAAAAAAACAAAAACAAGTAACATAAAGGGTGAAAAATAGACAAAAGGAAAAAAATCGCGTTATAGTTAACATAGATAGCGCAACTGTTTCCGAGGTTATTATAGATAATAGCAGAGGACGTTCCGACTGGCATATTTTAATGAATGTGTCTCTGTTCTTCGTCTTGTAAGGTTTATAACCTATTTTGTCTTATCTAATTTTTAGTATTTTTTAAACAAAAACCCCCAAAATTCTAAAATGATGTGATTTAAAAAAAGATAAGCGTAACTAAGGCTTTTTTTTTCTTAACAAATCGTCAAATAACGAGAAAAGAAAAGAAAAGAGATGAAATGAATCAATTAAAGTCAAAAAGACAATATATGGCGATTCTTTCGAAATAGCCCACAGTAATTTCTTTTGTACTTAAAGGAAAACGTCGACCCCTTTTGATTTTTTTTTATACTTCTTTTAAAAAATGCAAAGTAAGGATTTTAAAATGGGCAAATAATTGGGGGTTTTGCATAAAAACATAATTTTCGCCTTTTGACATAGATGTAAGATATTATAACCAAGAAAAGGGGGGCCGGGGCCCAAGTGGGTTAAAGGCGGACTTAAAACCCCTTCCCCTACCGTGTGGGGTTTGAAAACCCGACAGGGACTTTGGGATTTTTTTTCATGTGAGGAAAACTACCCGCAGATTAGGGACGTGGTGGCTACTCAGGGGGCCCGTTCGTGCCAATAACCACAGAAGGCAATGAGGTCTTCCTCCCCCATTTAAAGCGGAACGTCGCCAATCCTACGTCGGGTGGTTAAACCCCCCAAAAAAAAACAAAAAAAACCCTAATGATATGGAATTTAAATTACTCTACGTTTAATGTTAAACATGTATTGATGAAACATTGATTACACTTCATGTTACAAGTACAGTATATTTATTTCATTTAATGCAATACTTAATGTTTTAGTATATCGGTTACACTTAATGTAGTACAGACACAAATTTAGTAGTATATTGATTATTCTTATTGTTAAGATATGCTGTCATTCTACTAATTTTCTTAAACTTGATTCATAATATTTGTAATATTTTCCAAAAGCCCTTAATGGTGATATTCAAGGAAAGAATGTACATTATTATAGAAAAGTCAAGGTCGGGTATTGAGATAACGTTTTTTCCATGGAAGATTGTTGTAACATAATGTTAAAGCAGACGCCTCCAGAATCGTGCTGATTTTCATGGAAAAAAAACAGATAAAATTAATTATAAAGTACATTTTGTATAAAATTGTGAAGTAACCAAAAGGAAGCAATTTGTACATTATCAATTGCACTTACATTCCATGTTATTTGCCAGAAAGATGTAAAAACATGCAAAAATAACCCTTACTGCGTTATTAACGCAGTAGAAATATAGATATAATTACTGACAAATCAGCCATTAATCGCACATTACATGTCAATTATTACTTGAAGCTTGAATTCTCATGCTTGATTGTATTGTAATATGTTGGCTTATCTGGAGGCATGCAGCTTTAAGATGTCAGATTGTCTCCTAATTGCTGCGTCTTAACGGGATATTACACATAGGTTTTGATTGGCATATACTCTCAGAGATATATCGAAATGGCTTTGTAATGCCAGAGGTCATTTACAACATGGCTGGTAGGATGACTGGTCAAATACTTAAACATTGCTGCCATGAATATAAATTAGAATGTAAATCACGTTACTTTTAAAGATCCTGTTACTCATTTTTTTATGGTTTTATATCATAAATATGATGCCAAAGTGAAGATGTATCAATATTGTAAGTTCCAAAAAACATTATTTGTAAAGATATTACCGAATTTACATTTCATGTTAATAAAAGGAGGAAATTAGAAATTTATTTTCTATAAAGTCGAAGTCAAATTTTTCAATAAGAAATGAAAGCCTATATTTTAATGATTACATATAATTGGGAAACTATTTTCATATTCTTCGATGTTTGAAAATTGTTTTAGAAGCATAATTATTACATATATAAAATTTCATATAAGTGTGGTAACAACATAAATTACAACATACAGGATCTTTTAACACTTGTTAAACATGATTGTTATATATTTCTTTGAGCTGCGTCATGACAAAACCAACATAATGGGTTTGCGACCAGCATGGATCCAGACCAGCCTGCGCATCCGCAAGTCTTATCAGGATCCACGCTGTTCGCTTACCAACCCTTTTACAAGTAGAGAAACTGATAGCGAACAGCATGGATCCTGATCAGACTGCGTGGATGCGCAGGCTGGTCTGGATCCATGCTGGTCGCAAACGCACTATGTTGGTTTTGTCGTGACGCGGCTCATATTTATTTATTCATTTTAATATGCTGCTTTATTTATTAACTTTACTTTATGTACTCTTGAGATGTAGAATAATCAGACAAATATGCTTCGTAATTGGCACTGGGTGTCGAGACATTGCAATTAGATATGTATTAATGGCATGCAAGGGATGTTAATAAATAGATGAACCATGAAATAATCCTTTTGATGTTGTAATAAGGCGCCTGAAAAACTGCACCATATTGCAATTTCTTCTTACTACTATATATGAATGCAAAACTTGCCGACAATTTAATGCTTGACAGACATAGCAATTATTGCAATGTGGCAGGAATAAATCAAATGGCAACATGGCAACAAACGAGACAGAAGACTTGAGACGTGCGTACAATTATTTACATTAATATAATTATACTCGTAAAATATATTAAGCGTTTTCACGATCATTTTAATCTTAATACTGATATCACCATCAGGGAAATCTCTTAGAGATTAAAGGCTATGCAAATGTCACCTGAAAAAAATATTTCAGTTACTTTTTGTATTTACAGAACTTAAGAGGTCTGTAATTGTTATTAAAGCTGCATGCCTCTAGATGAGCCAAAATATTTCCATAAAGTCAAGCTTCAGAATAATGTACTAAGATTTTAGAAAAAGTAAAAGATTCAAGCTTCTAGTAATAATTAACATGTAATGTGCGATTAATGGCTGGTTTTTCAGTAATTATATCTATATTTCTACTGCGTTACTAACGCAGTAAAGGCTATTTTTTGCATATTTTTGTATCGTTTGGGTACATAACATGGAATCTAAGTACAATTGATAATGTACAAATTGTTTCCCTTTGGTTACTTTTATACTTAATTTCCATTTTTTTCCATGAAAATCAGCATGAATCTGGAGGCGTGCTGCTTTAAGTATCAGATTACGAAATGCATACATATATCTAAAATAAAAGAAATAAAATTTAATTTCAATAAAAGGAAGTATAAACTCCCATTTGATATTATGGATACTCTTAATGAATAGGTACACAATGAAAATGACACAATAACATTGACAAAAAGTGTACTGATACAACAATTACTTGTCAATACAATTACATAATTACACTTCTTGTTTGTTTATCTGGAAAAGATCTCCACTGTTGTATTCAGATGGATAAACATTTGTGGAATAGAAGCATTATCAGATTGAGATAATGCGTTGTTGATTTGATTCCTATAAATAGCACAATGTACTAAATACGTAAACCTGTTTACTGTTGTACTTTTACAGAGACACTTTTATTCTGACATTGTATTTGATTGACAATATGTACTGCTATTTTCAGGGTGTTAATTAACCTGGACAGCTGTTTTTATATTTACAAAGAAAGGATAAGATAATGATGAAGACGTATCGTATATAAAACTATTTATTTTGTACAAAAGACAACATTTATTTACTTATATTAAATTATTTACTTACGTACATAAAACCAAAATATCACAATCACTTATTACGGAATCTGTTTGATGACACTGACAGAACCCTAAAAAAGAAATAAAGAATCCTTAATTACGCTCAAAAAGACAAAATTAAAAATGTTGCAGGCTCGGTTTCATCGAGTCTGTTCATGTTACCATAATAATGGAAAGTGCAAGTTACCATTCAAGTCCCCTAGCACCGACTTAAGCAGTATTCAACATTTAATATAAAATGGTAAAATTTGGAATTTTGAAATATCCGCAGATGTGTTCAAACGGCGGTTATCATGGAACCTTCAATGTGACGCGTTAGTGCCATTCCATGAAAAGCGGCATATTGTCTCAAAGTAAAAGAATGTGTGTGCCCTAACCGAGAAAACAATGGGCGAAACTAAATAAAATGGAATTTTGAAAGAGGATCAGAGGTTATGAAGCCTACATATCACAGATAAGATATCAAAAGACATGCTTATGGGGTTATTTCAAACAAGTCAGTTGCAGGGCACTGAAACATATTTAGATAATTTTCTAACAAAACTGCTGTTGGTATATTTCAAGCTTAGTATGCAAATAGTTATATTGCGTAAACTCAGAAACTAATTACGATGCCATTTCTTTAACAAAATAACCAGCCGTAATTCACGAATGTCAAATAATGTCTCGCTCGCAATTAATGGACTAAACCTTAGACTATTAGACAGTGTGTTTCATTTGTCAGTTGTTGATTTGATGGGTAATGGTTAACATGACTTGACTGAAAAATAGCTAGATAAGACAAAAATCAGTAAATTATTTGACTTTATACATTTAATAAAAAATAACCTATGCTAAAAGAATGATTTTGTCAAGCAGTCTCCCAGTACTTATTGCCTTCACTTTTTGCAAGGAACCGAAACGTCTGTACATACCAGAACAGAGTACAGTGCGAATGACCGAAGAAAAGATTTCATTATAAATAACACCAAAAATGGCCTGCGCCGTCCGGGAATCAAACCTTGGTCGCCCGATTCACAGTTCAACGCTCTATCTATTGAGCTATCCGGACGGCGTACACGACGTCTTCCAAGTGTCTTCTGGCTACATTATGCTTTACATGTGTAAATATACAAATAAAAAATCATTATATAAATTATTTTGATTAAACAATGAGTAAAATCCTTAAATCTATTGCGAACATGTGTCGTCAATCAATAAATTCGGACGATTTGACAATTAAAGACGAAAATAATGCAAATTGTCTGTTGACAATATAAATGACGGTCAAAATGAGTTGAACGGGAATGAGTGATCATTATGCGTGTCAATGCAGAGATCAGTTATGTTCAATGGCCTCAATGCTATACTAGATCTAACCTGGATGAATTAAATTTCGGTTTCTAACATATTATTTATCAGTGAATTTATAACAAACTTTTTTAGTTATGAAATTGTATATTACCACTGTAATAATTGATTCTTTAACAGTAAACGTAACATTCTTGTACCTGCATAAGTATGTTTATTTTATAAAAAAAACTTAGTCATAAAAGTTCATAAAGCATCATGCTAATGCAGTTAAAGGAAGGTTATAAAAGTTATAAATTCTGTACATCATCGGCGAAATAGTTCACTCCTTATAAACGAAAGACGCTGACTACTTCAAAGCAGCAGGCCTCCAGATTCATGTTAATTTTCATGAAAATTTTGGAAATGTATTTAAAGTTAAATATTGTGAGGGGAACAAATAAAGTAATTTACATATTGCAATCGGCACTTACAGTCCAAGAAAAATACCAAAAAAGGTCAACATAAGCAAAGGTAGCCCTAACTGCGTTAGTAACGCAGTAGAGATATGGTGATAAAATACTGCAAAATCAGTCTTAAACGGCACATTATATGTGAAATTTAACTTGGATTTGAATAGTTTCGGGAGACGCTCAAAATCCCCTTGATCATAATCCCCTTGGTTGATAAACGACATAGTGATCGAAATCCCCTCAACAGAAATGACAGGGTTATCATAATCCCCTTGGCAAAAATAAAGGGGTGGTCATAATCCCCTCAGTGGGTAGTCAAAATCCCCTCAAATAATTTCTTTTCTTATTTTTCTTTTTAGTTCAATGAATTTAAGAACCAACTGCTTCAAGAATTGCTGGAAAAAAAGAGAAAAGCATACAAACAATTAAAAGGTGTATGTTTGTCACAGCCAGTTAATAATGACACCCTTTATTGATGTTATTATTGCTGAGAAAATTGTAAAATACAAACAAATAAATGATAGTTGATTATAATTAATCATTGCAATTATGGCAGACTATGAGATAGCTATACACAATGCTGTGAGAACTGTATTGGCCAGCAACATTCATATCCAGGTAATAAAAAATAAGATCATTTGAAATAATTTATTTCAATGTTAAATGAAGTAAAATAAAAAAAATTAAATGAAACCATTTATTTCATTGCTAAATGAAAAAAAATAAAAAAAAAAATTAAAAAAAATAAATGAAACCATTTATTTCATTAAATAAAAAAAATAAATGAAACCAAATTTCTGTTAATAATTATACAAGCCTTTAACATGTCTGACGTTGAATCAGGATAAAAGTTGCTGAAAATGAATCATTCAATATATATATCATTCATATTCTTGTTTAATTGTATTATAATATGTAAAAGACTATTTAAACAGCATATTAAAACCTTTTTTTTTTACACCATCTAGGGATGTTTTTACCATCTAACCCAAGCTACTTGGAGAAGAGTGCAAGCAGAGGGTCTTCAGTCTGACTACAACAATGATGATGATGTGAAATCCTTCTGCGGAAAGCTTGACGGTCTGGCGTTTCTTCCATGCAGCGATGTGCAAGAAGGCTTGACGTTACTACGTGAACAGGCCCCAGATCATCTACAGTGTCTGGTTGAGTATTTTGACTCCAACTATGTAAATGGATCCTTTCGCGCAGTCATCACTGCTAATGGAAATATGAGGTTCCGACGCTCCTCTCCAAGATTTCCTCCACCAATTTGGAATGTGCACAGTGCCACAATGACTGACCAGGATAGAACAAATAACCAGTGTGAATATTGGAACAATGGGTTTAAGCACCTTGTTGGACATTCAAATCCTTCACTTTGGACAGTTGTGCAATGTGTTGAAAAGGATGCAAAAAATGGTGGCAGCTGAAATTCTGAGATGTAATCGTGGTGAACTTCTACAGAAACGAGTGAAGAAGGCCACTAAAGCTCACCAGCAGAGACTGAAAGTTTTGTGCTCACAGTACGCAAGTGGCATTAAATCCCTTGAAGACTTCTTGGGTGCTCTGGGACAGATTATCAGAATAAAATAATGTCGGTGCTATGTAAATTCTGTGAATGTGCTAACATATGTAAAATGTGCTGTCAGAAAATAAATAAGAGTGAAATATTATGTCTGGTTTTATATTTTATATTAACATGAAAATGACAACATTGGAGTATTTAAAAATAACCTGTATTATATTGCTAAAGTATACTCCATACTCTTTCCTCTACTCAATGTAATTGCTGTTTGCAACATTTCTTTATGTAACACAATAGTTTAGCTGGAGTGACAAAAGATCAAAGGAAAAAGAATATTGAGTAAAGGGGGTTGTTTTTCACAAGTTGAGGGGATTTTGACCACCCCATCATTTTTGCCAAGGGGATTTTGACTATCCATCAAGGGGATTATGAACACCCGGTCATTTCTGTTGAGGGGATTTCGATCACTATGTCATTTTTCAACCAAGGGGATTATGATCAAGGGGATTTTGATATACACTTTCTTAAAATGTTAGTACATTTTTCTCAATATTGATTTTTTCTAAAATATTTTGGCTCATCTGAAGGCGTGTAGCTTTATACGGGGTCTTTCAAATATTTCAATTCTATTTGAAAGACCCTGCTTTATATAAGAAATTTAGCTTTTTTCTGTTTCCAACAAAAAACATAACAATTTGTGGTGGACAGAAATGACTTGTATCTAATTGATCTTTAAAGTCAAATGTCTGTTAGTTACTTTTGTATTTAAATGTCAATTCAATGACGAAGAATGTATTTGTTTTATATTCAACAACATTAAACCTGTCTCAACCTGCAAATGTTAACATACGTCACTCAATTAGTGGTATTAAACAAAAGAAGTCGCCTAATTTTGTGTTCTCATCATTCTGGTGATTTGACAGTGGTCAAAATGAGGTGAATACTAAATAACCTGACTAGACAAGTCATTATAATCTTTGAGATTACATCATGTCACGTCCAAATTATTATCATAGTTAGTAATATTCAGCTAATTTCTTGCAATTTAATACGCGCTATATGAGATGAGATAAAGTATCAATAACAAGAACAGAGAGGTCAACTCACAAAATAGTCATATAGCATTTTGCTTTATAATAAGTGGGCAATATTACCATAAACTTACAAATTATGTTTTACAACTGTTTCTAACTTTTTTGTATTCTTAGACAATATCGGCCCTTTTTCTTTTATATTTTTAAAGATATGTTTGGAGAAAAAAAACTTAAAAAAGCGTGACTAACATTGTGGTTTACAAATAAATTTATTATTTTTGATATGTTTAAACACTTTTTAACCAAGGCAGGCATTATCTGTGCTTCAAATTATACTACACATGATATATCAGTTCTGCATAAAATCGGTGGCCATATTGGACGCCATCTTGAATTCTGATGAGGTATAAAGGAGGATTTTATTTGTAGAGTTACAATTTTGTAAAGGAGAAACTTTAAACATGCTTAGGTGAAAGTTTCAGGTCTGTACAAACAATGTCACTGAATGAGCTATTATGTACGTCAAATTTATATGGCGGCCATTTTGAAAATGGCGGCCATCTTGAATGAGCAGAGATATGTTTGACATTTACGTGGCCTAAAGATGATTTCCTGAAAGTTTCATGCTTGTATCACCATTTGCACTACTTTGACGTCAGAGACCTTATTTCCCGCCCCACTAAGTATATGGATAACGCTTTATGTAATTAATATATTCATAACGCTTAGTGTAACGATATATTTATGACGCTCAACGTTTTATTATAAATAAATGCTTAGTGCAAAATAAAATATTTATTATGCTTAGTGTGTTGTTAAATTGATAACGATCAACGTTTTAGTAAAATGATCACGCTTAGTGTTGAAATAGTAGAATATTAAAAGTGCTAAAGCAATGTAAAGATGTTTGACAAAAACTAATATTTTAAATATAATCACATTTACTATTGCTGAATTTCTTTCTTGTAACTGCGTATATTTTTCTTACAAACATGTGTTATTGAAAAGATATTATGAATGCAATGTTCAGAGAACATTTTTTAAATCATCTTATTGTATAATTAAACAGTATTTAGTTGTACAATGCAGCAAGAATGAAGGTTTTTATATACACATTCGTTGTGTGTTCCCTACTTTCACAAGTACATTTAATATTTATGCCATTGGGAAGTGAACTTCTGCAGTCATTCTGTTGAATTCCATAAACTAGCTTAATTCATAAAGTTGTGTAATTTCTATCAATATCCCTTAATGATGCTCAATAATTGAAATTCAATGTTATTCATCAAAAGAAAAAACAAGGTCGGATTTTATAAATACGTCAAAGTTTCGTCTTAACGGGATACAACATAAAGTATTTGAGTGGCATGAACTCTCTGAGATATAAACAAATGGCTTTGAAATGACATAGGTCAATTCCAGCAGGGCTGGTCAGATAATTTGTTGAATAATTAAACATTGCTGCTGTGAATATAAATAAGAATATTAATAATAAATCCTGTTACTTTTTAACACTTGGCTGCAAAGTATTAACGTGAATTGGTCTATAATGGACGGTCTGTAATTCCATACAAAATATATTTATAGTATATATTTTCATATGTGATGACAAACGAACAAACAACAAAATAATCATAAATTGAAGCGAGAGGTACATGATCCGATATTACATTTCTTTATATAGCAGATAACGAATTGTTCAAGAACAAAATAAAAAATTTCATGATCATATAGTTATTTATACTTAAACAATTAGGACTCTATCATCATTTTGTTTAATAGATATTTCATAACAATATTCTAATGGTACAGTATATTTCTATTGCTTTTATAAACATTTCAAAAAATATATATCAATGATTCAATGGGTCCTTTGTAGACTAATTCACTTTAACTAATTTGTTTAAATCTGCTGTTTGACGTAACTTTACATTTATTTATATGCTTTGATAATGTAGAATTATTCCACGTTTATTACAGACAAAGCATCCGCAGTGATCGACATAAGGTGTCGCGACATTGCAATGATATTTTGTATTTATTACATACCAGGGGGTTTTAATAAATTAATGAAAAAAAACCAGTCAAAAAAAAAAAATATCCCCCATTTGATGTATTACTATGGTGCCCGTAAAAATGCCTCAAATTTTGCAAATTTACACACTCAGATGTATGCAGAACCTGCCGACAATTTAATGCTTGACAGACCGCAGCAATTAAATTGCAATGTGGCCAGACTTGCGTCATATGGCAATTAATAGAGACGACAGACTCTTGTAAGGCTACTGATTACTTGCATAAAAATAATATTTGAGTATAAGTCATGTTGCAATTTTCATTTTCATTCTTAATACTAGCATTTCGATAAGGGAATGTTCTTAAAGATTAATGGTTATATAAATGTCACCTTAATATATATATAATATATTATATATATATATATATATATATATATATCCAAAAATGTAAAGTTTAAAAACAATACGGATAAAAATAGCGGGAAAAAAAAGAATGAAGTGATGCCTTTTCCAGTTTACATTGCAATGGTTTATTAACAAAACTGTAATAAATAATTGAAGAGAAATATCAACCGGTTTCACCCGTTAAAGGGATCTTTCAAGATAATGACGTTAATAACGTCGCTTGGTAACGACGTCAAAACAGTGTAAAGGGACGTTACTTCTTATAACGTTTTAAAAGGGACATAATAATAAGCTATAATATTATTGTTATATATATATCAAAGTTATTTTGAATTCAATTCTGGTTTAAGAACGTTTATTAAAACAGTTTCTTTCATTCTTCTTTTTGAATGTGTCTGGTTCTCGCATTTATAGATTGGCATTATATTAAACTTATATGGAGTGATGTCTTTTGCGCAAAATGGCAATGTGTCGACTGACTGGTAATAATGCATTGTCTGGATTTCGTATATTTGGTTGTGTAATGTTACTCGATTTCTTAAATTTGAATGTTTCTCCAATATAATCTTTTGGAAACCCATTACATTTCAATGCATTAAATTACATTTCTAATGTCGCATGATCCTGAAGAATTTTACTTTAAATTCGCGGCCATCCTTGAAATGGTATGTATTTCCTTCTATAATGTGTTTGCACAGGCCGCATTTTAAACTGCTGCATCTTTTTTATTTTATTCTTTCTCAGTGTTGAAGAAAATCGTGCCCTGGTCAAAAGTTTTTTCAGATTAGCCCCGGTTGTCTTTTACTTTAATTATATGGCTTTCTTGTCAATAATTCCTTTCATTATTTTCATCATTTTGTAATATTGGTAGATTTTTCTTGTATTACTGTGAAAAATTCGGTATTTCCTTGGATTATGTGTTTGACACGTATGGTATAACTTTTCTCGTCCGTCTTTAGTTTGTCTTTTCCCGTAGTTTTCGGATTGTTCTATTGCAAAGCTCTCTGGATGCCGTTTTCTATAAGTTTCTGAGGATATTTTAAAGAAGCCAGGAATTTGTTTAATTCATTTAATCTGAGATGTAATACGTTCTCTATTAATATTACAAAGTCGTCTAGCTAGTGGAGAATGGGATGTTTTGTTTTGTGTGTTTTGGATGACAAGAGTTGAATAAAAAGGAATTATGTTTACTGTCAGTAGGTTTTATCAGTAGATATCTGTTTCTATTTTGTCACCTTTTAATTTAACTAAAAACATCCAGAAACGGCAATTTCTCTATATTTGTTTTCCATTGTGAATTTTAAATCTTTATGAAGGTTATTCAGTAGAATGTTAAAGCAATTCCCAATTCGTGCTTAGATTTAGGCCATAAAATAAAACACATCGTCTAGAAAAGCGTTTTCCAGTAATTGATGATATAAATTTTTTAATTCGTATTAATAAATTTCTGCCCAATTTTTGGATTAAAGAAACAGTTTTCCTCCTCCACATAGCCTAATACCCAAGTGTTGCATACACTGGAGCAAATTTTGTGCCCATGGCAGTGGCCTTTTATTTGTCTGAAAAAACTTATCATTAAAAAAGAATTGTATTATTCTTTAAGATGAATTCTGTGGCTGAAATGATGAAATTCTTTGTAAATCTAGTATGTATCACGTCCAAATGATTTTCAACCCAAAATTCTATTGATTTAAGGCCTAGTTCATGCGAAATGAATATATATATATATTTAAATAATTTTATCTATTATAAAATGATTAATCAGAATTAAGAAAAATTATACACACTCCTTTTTTTACATCTAGCCAAAAGGACCGTCTAAACACCCCATTTGTTTGTTGTTCGGGTTTTACGTTACAACGACACAATATAGGTCATACAGCTTTACCGGTGGAAGAAGACCTCAGGTGCCCTTCAGTGGATTATTTCAAGCACGAAAGACCGACGTCCCGTAAGCTAGCTGGATAGCTTCCTCACATGAAAGAATGCAAAGTCCCTGTCGGGATTCGAACCCACGGCGGTGAGGGGCAAGTGGAGGGCAAGTGTTTTGAAGTCAACCTTAACCACTCGGCCACAGACGCCCCTAAAACACCCCTTGAATTTTAGATATTAAGATTTTTAATGAATATGGTACATATTGACAATAACGTACCGGTTTTCAATACATTTTTGCAATGCAAGAAGTTTTCCTGTATGACGTCATAACTTGAGGAAACAGTAATATGACGTATACCTTAAATGCTAACCCTGCGTTCCTTATCCTTAATTCATAGGTTGTTTAAAATCATGTTTAAAGTAAAGAACATCTTATCATCCTGTTGTTGTTGTTTTTTTCAACACATGAAATAGCAAACATTGTCGTTGTTGTTTTTGTTTTGTTTGGTTTTTAAAATGCAAGCACCATGTTATTATAAACATATACAGATAACAGCTTCAAGTGAGATGCAATACATAAATATCATTTTAGTGTATAATAGATAACGGTCCAAAATTCGCAACATAAAACTTGTATCTAACGTTTGCGTGTCTTTTTTTTTAAAAAGTTTCATTTAAATTTTCTTTGACGATTTTCTTTTTTACAGGGCATAAAATTTTTCTCACCTTCTAAATATATATAAAAAGGGCGCTTCTTTCCTGTAAAATCTCATTTTTAGAACTGGGAAAATAACGTAAAACAAACATTTAAAAAATATTTTTTTATCACGTTAGAATATAGCCCCACCTTTTTTCCCCAAGGGGAGAATTTGCCCCCCTTTTCTATTTTGGAAAGGCGGAAGTGACACCCTTTTTAAAAGTAAATAAAAAAAACCGCGAGGAAAAATTTTATTAAAAAGAAAAAGTCTAACCCCTTTTAACGAAATTTTTTCAAAGGGGTCGGGGAAAATTTTTGGGCCCCTTTTATAATATTAGGAAAGGGTTAGAGGGAAATTTTCTCCCTTTTAAAACATATTTAGGGGGGTAAATGTCTTAAACTGCAAAAAGGTAGTCACTACCCGGAAAGCAATTTTAAATTTTAAGAATAACCAAAAATAATGTCGTAAATCAAAATGCGAAAGAGAAAGGGAAATATCAAGGGGGCAAATGTCGGAAGGGGAATGTCCTAGGGTTTAGGTAAACGAACACGGAGCCTGTAGCAAAATGTTTTTTTTCTATTATTTGATTAGTATCTTTTACAAAAAAAATAACCAAAAGGATGTCGTAAAATCGAACTCTAAATATATTCAAACAAAATGTAAATATTCTTTGTGAAACAAAAAATACGTAAATATCGATTTTAAAAATCCCAGTTGGTGAGATAAAAACTAATTAAGAACAAATCAAACGTAAGTCGTATTAAATAGAATGAAAGATCAATTGACAGATTGGTGTCAAGTCAAATACAATACTGCCTTTGTAAAATATGAGCCGCGTCACGACAAAACCAACATAGTGGGTTTGCAACCAGCATGTATCCAGACCAGCCTGTGCCTCCATGCTGCTCGCTATCAGTTTCTCTACTTGTAATACAGTAACTGTTGGTAAGCGAACAGCATGGATCCTGAGGCGCAGGTTGGTCTGGATCCATGCTGGTCGCAAACCCATTATGTTGGTTTTGTCGTGACGCGGCTCATATATACTTTATATAAGTTGTAATTCCTCCTTAAACAAAAGCATGTTAATTAAAAAATCCGATTTTCTTTTATTACATAGTTACCGTAATTCAATGATAAATCTTTCAGATAAATGATAAAGTACATTTTATCTAGAAGAACTTTGGTTGAAAAGATCTTGATACTTCCAAAGTCAATGTCTTAGAAAAAACGTGCACTTTTATTTCACAATTCTTATTAGTTTTAATATGATATTTTGAAATGAATGATATCCGGAAATGGTTTTATACAAGTAGATAACCGTTGATGTGAGATTTTTAATCATGTCATTAAAATGTAATGTTATATACATGTGCATAAAAGCTGTAAATCTTTAATTGTAATTAGAAGACAAAATAAATAGAGTTACGTTTACTGAACTGAAAAGGTAATGCGATTAGGGCTCAATATTTTTTAAATTTTACTGCATTGTTATTGTTTAGTAACGGAATGTATGATTTATAGAAATGACATATGTTCAGATAAGCAGATATCAAATTATTATGTAAATCTATTACATATTTGAACCACTTTTGCGTCTCCGTAAAAATATTACGGCACGGCCGTGCATATAATTTGACGTGACGTCACTTGCATTACACAAACATAGCACAGCGTTAATATAATTTTATTCAACTCGTTGAAAAAAAAATTAATTGAAATTATGCTCATTCAATATCCTTTACATATTTTACAAACAAGTGCTCAAAGTGACGTCATTTCTTGAGGTAATATCTATTTGGCGTATCGCTTAAATGCTCATCGCGTTCCCTTGTCCCTAATTCATAGTTTGTTCTAAATTATGTTTACATTCATCCTCCTGCACTCTTTAAAGAAAATAAATGGCAAAAGTTTCTTTTATTTTTCACTTCAATATGTGACATACGCATAACAACACCGTATGAATACGAAACGTTTTACAATATCAGACAAAACTACTTATTAAAGAGCAAAACGTCCGTACCGCAAAACGTACGCGTGTGGACGTTTTGCGGCGCATATCGTGCACATTTGGACGTTTTGCGGTGCATATCGTACTTGGTACGTTTTGCGGCGAGAGTGTGTATTTGCGTCGCATATCGTCCATATTTTCTGTATCAAAATATATTCATTATAAACGTTACTTTTATTGGTTCTGTCACTTTCATATTGTTTCAGGTAAAGATATGTCGAAATAAACATAAAAGTGCAATATTTTTGTGATCCTATATAATTCTGACTTTTTTATTTTTTTAAACCGAGGATGTTTTTCGAGTAGATTTTTTATGGAATGGAACCAAACAGCAGCAGCAGAGATATAAAAACGATGATATTGAAATAAATGTAAACTTATAGACATTCAGAAAAGGACGGCTATACGGACAGACGAACCGGGGATTGGACTGAGTGAATGACAAAAATATTAAAATTAAGCTTTGCTTTTGACAATAGCTTTTTATATAATTGCATCAAGAAGTGGGAATGATTTTTTGTGTTCTTGTTAACTATGGAGGTTTGGTTCTACCGTTCATTTTTACGGGGGATGGATGGGGGCTTTTGACAGTGTAGTCATATTTGAGCGAGAGAGCTATACTAGTATTGTCATTGAGATGGGGCCTTTAAGTCGCCTAGTCATAATTTAGCAAGAGAGCTTTTGTCGCTGGGGGCGGGGGTGGGGTTTGGGGTGCTTTTAGCCGCCTAGTCATATTTGAGAGAGAGAGAGCTTTTGTTAAGGAAGGGAGATTTTAGCCGCCTTGTCAAATCTGAGTGAGATAGCTATTGTTGTGATGGGGGGGGGGCTTTAGCCGCCTAGTCATATTTGAGAGAGAGAGAGCTTTTGTCGAGGAAGGGAGATTTTAGCCGCCTTGTCAAATCTGAGTGAGATAGCTATTGTTGTGATGGGGGAGGGGGCTTTAGTCGCCTAGTCACATTTGAGCAAGAGTGCAAATCGTTTTGATTGAATGCCATAATGTAATTTTATATTGAAACACTGTAATTTTATAATTGAACAAAGCAAAAAGGTCATGGTGGCCTTATATCGCCCACCTGCCTATAAAGGCTCCACATGACAAGAGTAGATAGCATTGAATATTACAAATAAGAAGCAAATACATTTCATGTACTTGGTCAGAATCTGGGTAACTGATATCACTACTCAATTCTACGTCTGAAATGGTCATCAATATCCAAATATCTGTAAATGACAAAGATGTGGTAATTTAAGTAAAATTCAATAGTGACCTTGAGGTCAAAGTCATTTCAAGGTCAATATTATAGTTGAACTTTTCAAGATGTCCGTCCTGTCATAAATGTATGAATGACATCTGATCATTGATAACTAAGAAATGGCAGTTTTATCACAATTCAATAATTTAACTTTAAAATGTGTCTTTATTTTTATCATTCAAAGGCAAATAACTCTTGACATATTCAGTCGTTTTAGCTCATAAATAAACTTGATCGAGACCTTATTGTTAGACATATTCTGTATAAAAGAATTAAAGAATGGAGAAGAAACGAAAGCACAAGGTGAAATATAGTGCGTCTTTTTGTTGTTGTTGGTTTTTTTGGGGTTTTTTTTGTTAGGTGTAGCCTATAATCTAACTTCGTTGAGATTTTATGGTCATAGATATTCTGTTGAAAATTGTCAAGATTGAAGAAGAAATGAAAGCGTTGGAGTGGTAACAATTTGAAAGATAACAGATATTGTAATTCAAGGGCAGATAACTCTGGACATATTGCTAAGGGTATGTGGATGCTAGAGTTGTAACAAGCTAAATTTGGACGGACAGACAGACAGGCGCATACTCAGGTGAGCTAAAATTAACACACAATAACACCTGATAATAACTGGTCAAAAATAACGAAAATTATATAAACTTTAGAATATGGACGTTATGCGGCAGGACCATGCCTTTTTGCCGCAAAATGTACCTCAGAAAAATGTGGACGATATGCGCCTCAAAACGTCCATATACGTACGTTTTGCGGTACGGACGTTTTGCGGTGTTACAGAGCTGCATATTTACGTCAACGAATATGATTATACTGTGGTCGAAAAAAACCTATTTGCGATGTAGTTAGGTGGGTATAAATACGCTGCTATTTATTTATGTAAAATTATCTCTAATGGCTCTACTTTTCCTGTTGTAGCCAGATTAATAGATACTGATTTGATATTAGACTAAGAAAATCATTGAAGATTTGATTCCTCAAAATAGGAAATGATATTTATTTCATTAACATTTTTACTTTAAATTTGTACTTTTATAGAGACACTTTTATACAGACAATGTATTTGGATATGTTTTGCTATTTTGATGTAGGTGTTTATTATCTTGGACAATTAATTGTACGTACACAAAGAATGGAAAAGATAAAGATTTAAAACAAAACTTGTTCAATCATTTATATCATAATGTTAACCATAATTACGTACATGTATTAAGTTATTCTGTACTTTGATTTAAAATATCCGGAAAAAAGTGAACCCTCGGAAGCATTGAAAACAGCAGAATTACAGAAATTGAAACGAATTGGTTTGATTGAGTCTGTACATGAGGGATGATGAAAATATTCAACATTCCTCACGCCCCCTAGCACCGGCATTAGCAGTACACAATTCTCAACACCGATTTCGCTGATTACAGTGGCGTAAATGTGGGGACAATGTTGTATTTATTATTTAAATCTGTAAGGCCCATAATGCCTCAGAAATGCTACCATTTTTATTTCTCAAAAACTTTTTGGTATCTTTTTACAGTTTCTAAAAAGTACTCATTTACCATATACCTTAACTTTCTTTTGCTGGAGACAAAACTCCAGCAGCTCTCACCGTTAATGTAAGAAACTTTTGATTATATATCACAAAAAATATATAGATAACTTTGAATCGTACCGTTCGTTTTAAGATTGCTATAATTATGCTCTATAAAATGATAGTTTTGCATCTATGGTTTCTGCCAAATCGAGATAAATGCTCGTTACTTTCTTTGTCAAACTTAGGCGATAATTGGACAATTTTATTCCTAAGATAGCACATGGTATTTAAAAGATAACACCATTAACTTCTGGAAAAGTGCCAATTATTTAATTAAGTTAACAATGGCCTATAATGATAATTCAGTCTATTGGCATTTAAGGCAAAAAAGCTATTGATTGAAACTAGTTATTTAATTTTTAATTGATGAATAAAATTAATGCTTTGTTTAAAATACTACATGTAAAGATAATTATTTTCCATTTGTTTCCAAACAGATGACAGCAGTTCTATTTTCTTTATGTATTTCATTGTTTTTATTGTTTTAAAGATGAATTATCAAGGTGCTGATAATTATACGTTTATCATTTGGGCTGTCATTGATTAAAAAATATTGTATCGACATATCAAAATCGAAATTTTACCGATATATCGAAAGCCTAATATCATCGATATATCGATACAATAAACTCATTAGCTACTCGTGGCAACAATTTAAATACTTAATATATATGACCTATTATCATGGTGTTATGAAAGTTTGTTTTAGTCATCATAAATATATTAACATGTTTTAAAGTATGTTCTCTTGTATATATTTCTGACTGACTTCTGAACATCAAATTCAGGGTCAAAACTAGCCAAGAAAAAAGGAAAGAAATGGCATTCTTTGAGACATTAAAGAGAGATATTTGTATAAGATAGGAAGTAAAGGATTTAAAATTTTAACAGAATTCAAAAGTGTGTATCAAATAAGAGTTCCTATTGCTAGTATTTTAAAAACAGTATGTTTAAATGGGTTAAATTCTGAATTACTTTTTATGTTTTCTTCGCTAATACTACATCAGCTAGAACGTAAAAAATAAATATGTCGTCATTTTTACTTCCAGAAGACCTTTATTGTGCAAAATAAGATCAGTGAAGTTCGCTTTTTCCATAGAGACAAAACAACACATGATCTCTAAGTAGTACTGTTTTTTTAGTCTTATTATGCAAACAAAAATTCATATCATCAACATACGTTACCATTGTTTTCAATTTTTACAAACTAAAAAGATGACATTTGTACATTTTCAACCTTTACTATATTAGCGATGACTTTATCTATCAAAGCGACCAGTGCATACAAAGATCCGACGGCTCATTCGTGCTGTCTGATCATGGTCGGCACTGTTCGCGGTCCAATCAATACTGATTTTTGAATTTATCACTAAAATGATTATAGTCTTGCCCATAGTAAAAAATGGACACGTCCATTAAAGATATTTAGCGTGGTAAGGGTTAAGATAAAACAGCAAGCATTGTGTTATTATAAACAAATACAGATAACAGCTTCAGTTGTGATGGCATAAATAAATGAGCCGCGTCTCGACAAAACCAACATTGTGCGTTTGCGACCAGCATGGATCCAGACCAGCCTGCGCATCCGCGCAGTCTGATCAGGATCCATGCTGTTCGCTTACCAACTCTATTACATGTAGAGAAACTGATAGCGAACAGCATGGATCCTGATCCGACTGCGCGGATGCGCAGGCTGGTCTGGATCCATGCTGGTCGCAAACGCACTATGTTGGTTTTGTCGTGAAGCGGCTCATATCATTATAGTGAACTATTATAAATAACGGTCCAAAACTCACAACTGTTATATAAAACTAGTCTCAAATGTTCACGTGTCATTTTATTAAACTGTCACTAATTTACTGTGGCAGATGTCTTCTTACAGACATACATTTCTTTCACCTTCTAAATATGATATAACAGAAGCTTCGAGCTGTAACATCTCATTTATACCACTGAATGATAATGTTGGTAATTAACATAGACAATACGACTAAAAACATTTTTGTTGCGTTAGATATACAAACACAGAGCAAGGGAAAATATTATTTTTTGGTACCAATATCGGTCTTGAAATTAACCAAAAAAGATGTCACAAGTCAGAATCCAAATATATTCAAACAAAAATTGAACTACATACATGTTTAAAATAAAAAAGTATGTAAACAAAGATTTTCATTCATTTAAAAGATAAAACGTTTATTAGTAATTTGTTAATTTTATACTATCTATTAACCTTTTATAATACTGCCAATTTTGCGTATGATTACGAAATTTATAAAGTCAAACGTGAAAACAAGTAAAAGGAAACCTAAATAGATACTTAAAAGTGAAATAAAATAAATAAAACATTACTTAGAAGAGACATCAATATCAATATACTTGTAATGATTTCTAATGTTCAAATTTTTTCGTAACACAATAAATATGCTCTTGTTCATCAAGCATGCTATAAATTCATATTAGCCGCGGGTTAACGACAAAAGCCAACAAGTGCAACAGTTTTGCGGACCAGCAATGGATCGAGGCAGCCTGCGCATTCCGCTCAGTCTGATCAGGATCCGTTTGCTGTTCAGAGAGAGAGAGAGTGTAATAGGGTTGTAATAAGAGAGCATGGATCCTGATCTAGACTGGCGCGGAATGCGCAGGCTGTCGCTGGATCATGCTGGTGCGCATACCACTCGGCGGTTTTGCACAGTGTATCGCGCGAAAATTCATGTGCAAGCTTAAGCCAGCTTTTACTATAGCTGGTATCATTGTTTAGAAAAGATCCTCAGCATGAATGTATATAATCAAGATATCTATGCTGAGAGAGAGAGAGAGAGAGATTTGACAAATTAGAGTACAGTTTCCAAAAGCACTTATTTTAAAGATATTCGAAATTGAATCATTTGCATGTAAATAGTTAAAAAAGAGAAATGAATGCCAATATTTAATGATTACATCTAATATGTACAAATATTTGCAGTACATATTTTGCATATTCTTTGATGTTTAAAAATTGCTAAATTAGCATATTTATATACATATATATATTCATCACAATTAAATTTCAAACGTCAAACAGATTTTTGTCCCCGTTAAATCTTAATCTTAATGGTTAAGTCTCTTCTTATTTGTTACATTTTTTTGGTTTAATTCCTTAGTTTGATGCGTCACTTTTGTTTTGTTTATTTACTTAGTTTGTTGCGTCACTTGAATGTTTTGTAAAACAAACTTACTTTTTTTCACTCATTTAATCTGTTTTATAACTTAAATGGTAATTATTTTCTTGAATAAGCATACGTTTTGCCTGTATTGCCAAACATATTTCCTGGTTCCCATCATTAGAATATACACTCAGTCTGGCTCAATGACACGTTATTTATTAAGTAAATGAAATTAGATAAAGATAAAAAGAATGTGATATTCAAACATGGTACTATCACTTCAGTTAAACGTTTATTTCAATTCCTTATAGCTCGATGACATGAGAAAAGTATGAATCTAGTCTTCATGGTGTAGCAGTCTTCAATTTTTTACCCTCGATATGGAGTTTACGAAACAAAAATGTAAAAAATACAACAACAAAAAAACACCATATATTTGTTGAAAATATGAATGTCTATGTCTCTTGTTGTATGTGCTTTTCCGTTTATTTATTTATTTATTTTGTTCAATATGTTGTTTGTTCTGTTAAGATCCTGTTGTCTTTCTTTTCGTTATTGTCTCTCCTGGAATGTTCCAATATTGTGCATTTCGTTAGTACTGTTCCTTTATGTGGCCTACTTGTTTTTTTTTTCAATTTGTCTACATGCTTTCGTTTCTGTTTCCTCTCTCCAGGGCGTGTCTTTTCGTAAAGATCTTGTTGTCATGTTACTGTTTTGTGTTCTTTTGTACCTGGAAGAATGTGACTGGGTCTGCGCCGTGCGCATGTTCCTTGGGCTGCGTTACCGTATGTTTCGCTGTTTTGTGTCCCATTGATGTCTGCTCCTTAATGTGTCTTGTTCTTTGTTTCATTCCGTTCTGTGCCATGTTGTCTATACCATTGTGACCCTTGTGTTCCTTGTTGTGCGTTCCATTGTTGTTTGTTCTGTTTCGTCATGTGCCTTGTTGTCTGTTGCGTTATGTCACTAGGTGTCTGTTCCATCGTTATAAGTCTTTTCGTCTGTTCCGTTTAGTCTTTTGTATTGTTTTCTGGTCCGTTTAGTCTGTAGCTGTATATTTTTGACCGTTTAGTCGCTGTTGTAGTATATCCGTCTAGTCTCTGTTTGTATGTTCTATTCGTTATATGTTCTTTGTTTTAGTCATTTCATTCTTTCAGTGGAGTAGCGGGGGATCGAGCTCACGACCCCTTGATTTGTAGACAAGCAGTGTTACCACTGCACCATAGCGCCCGCTCTGAATAATAACTGTTTTTGAAAGTCCTATATACATGGCCAACAAAAGGCCTATTCAATTAAACTTTAACACCTTTACCATAGCGGCCAACCCACGTGACTTTTTATATATCGTCACAGAGATTATAACTTGATTTGAGTAATATTTTTATAGAAAATTTTGCTTTTACTTTTAGATATTCTGGAGATTTAGTGCAGGGTACATGTACCCGGAGTTCTGGTTAATCTTTATGTAGAAATTTTCTGAAAACCGAAATTGAATTCCTAAAAAATCTGAATATAGTATCGTAAACACACATACCAAATACCTCATTTAAAGCCTTTTAAACGGGTTATGTTGCGTAATGAAATATTTTAAGTTATATATAAAAGCGGAAAATGACATACAAAGTAAACAAAACATACATTATGGAACAGCACATCAGGCGGCAAACTGAAAAAATGAACGGAAAAAGCAGATACAAATAAAAAGGCTTAACGGGACATAACATTCAATTAACTAGAAATCAACAAGAATTCTCTCTTTCTTCTAATTGTTTTATGTAACTTTCCTACTTCATATGTCTCATTTTCCTTTAAAAATGATTATTACAATTAGGACAATCTTTTTGTATTTCTAATATCGCATTAATAGCAGTCATATATGATAGACTTTATAAATAACAGCATCAATCACTTGTAAAACATCAGTCGGTGTTTTCCAGTTTGACTATATGACATTTTTATTGTGACATTTTATATATCTGGCATTAAAGAAGAGATATTAATAATAACTAAAATCCTAATTGTGGGAAAAATAGTATTTCTGATCTGTTTAATTCTTTTGTAATAGAAGGTCTGAAATCCTACAACAATACATCAAACGATCTGACTGTTTTATCCCTACAAACGTTATTTAAAAAGCAATAACACTATGATACACGCTATTACTAAAGTTGGCTAATAGATTGAACCAAAAATCCAATGGTTTTTCCAAATTTTTAAGTGAGAAAAACACTAATGTTATCTTCTTCAGCACAAAAATATATAGACATGTTTCTTGACTAATGCAATTTCAGTAAAACTTTACAGGATTAATCGGTAGCTCAAGTACTTGCATATTTCAGCTTGACTGATTTTTGGCCGAATTATGGCCCTTGAATACTACTAGTGCAATTTCATCCAAATGTTACAGGACTAAGCAAACCAAGTCCAGTTGTGCGCATTATCTACATTTTCCGATTCAATGATTTTTGTCAGAGTTATGCCCCTTTAATGATTTTGATTTTCAAAGTTTGTCAGGACTACTCCTCTTATATCATAAATACAATTTCAACGATATTTCACAGGATTGATCGGCAGCTCAAGTACGTGCGCGTATAACACGGGTTTTCCGGTTGAATGATTTTTGACTGAGAAATGGCCCCTGAATTGAAAACGTGTTTTTGTTTTTTGTGTGTGTGTTTTTGTTTTTTGTTGTTTTTTTTTAAAGCAAGGCATAGAAACCATAACTCTGCCTTCCCTAATTTTGGAGTTATTGCCATTTTTCATGTTTACACTTTGAACTTTGTTTCGGACATAACTCTGGAACTACAAGAGATCAACAAGAAACTACAACTCTCTGTGTCCAAAACTTGCTCTTGTTTTGTAATGTAAAAGTACCATAGGCCAATTGGAGTTATTCTCACTGTTAATGTAAGTGTACACATTAAGAAATATATTCTGTTATATAGGTAATAGTACTTTTTAATAGTATAAAGTCTAGTCACGTGATTTATCTTCTAAAGAAATATAAGGTGTGTTATTTTTAGAAAAAAAATAGAACATTGTGCTTTTCGGGAATCTTTTGGTTGCATAGTCAAGAATTAAACATATGTTTATTGTGTGTCAAAATGGAACAAGCAGACGATTAAAGCAAACATCTGAGGATTATTTAACGTATCATCGTAAATGCTTAGTCATTAAAAGTGATGAGGAATATTTTGGATAGGATCAGACTTTACAGACCATAACCGTATAAATGGGTTTGTGTTTTCATTTTTATATGAAACACAGCTTATTGTATGTTTATGACTGGTCGATATCACCATTAGTCTGAAGAATAAAAGATATTTGTTTAGTTTGGTTTTACGGCATACTAACACAATTTAGGTCATATGGCGTCACTACACCTGCTGGTACTAGACTCAAGTAATTCAAACCCGTAAATCGCCTCTTACAATCACGCAGGGATAAACAGTGGCTGCAATTATGTTGCCTCAATCCAAAAATGCAACCCCTAATTAGCCACAAGGAGGAACATTTCAAGTACACTTACAACTTGCAAGGTAAGCACAGTTGAGTTATTGTTACTCTTGTTTCAATTTTATTACAGTTAGATTTAGTGGAAACATTCAGTATTAATTGGGGGGTAATAAAATAGATAACACATAGGTCTGTAACAGGCAAAATATCATTCTTCGTAAAAAAAACACATTATAACCCTCGGTTAACGCCTCGGGAATCCGTATTTAAGACATACTGTATGCTTAGTGTTCAACTCTTCTACAGTTGGACACTTTCAGTATCGAGGTAATAAACAGCTCAAATAACTGTTAGAGTAATAAGTCAATATCATCATTTTACATACAGCAGGCACAGAGACTTTGACAAAGATTGAAGTAAATTATGATACTTCAGAAAATGGAAAATGTCATCCCTTAATATTTTGTGGATTATACTATACTTTAACTGACTAAGATTGAAACAAATACGACGCTGATGACTATTTTTTTTTAAACCGTTCTGTCTGTTAAACAAAAATATATATTTATCTTAACTTACAAGAACTAAATATCCTTTTCACCTTGGCACTATTTATATGTGCGTCTTGTCAATAAATTAGATTTGTCAGACATGTTGACAAGTTTACCCGCCATTTGATTCCCTTCATTAGTCTATTCAACAAATCAAGACAGTACAATTAGCTTTGTTCTACATTATTCTACATTAAAGTGTAAGATCGAGGCACTAGCACACTTCTTAATCATCAAATCTAAATAGCATTGCATTTGGCTACAGGAAAAAAACACATTATTTTAAAGAACAGTTCTCAATTATCGATATATTGCATGATTGTAGAATATATTTAACAAAGATTTCCATAAGATAATTAAACATGTTTGAAGTTAATAAAGAATAGCAACAAATGATAGGGTGTTTAAATAACATCTCTATGGAAAATGGCCTGTTTGTGATTATACAAGGTAGCATGTAGTTCATGTGGTATCCATTATAGACGCTACGTACCTGAAATATTTCGTTTGATTAATGATCAATGTCATACGTTTTTTATATCAATATATAATTTTTATTGACCTACGTGCGTTTCATTGAAATATGCAATTATTGCTTTTTTGTAATAAAATACTTGATAATATGAGTGTAAATGGCTTAGTAGAGGAACTAATGAAAGGCTTATTGCATAATGCCCTCAATATCAAGAAATATTTACGTTTAATTAGAACATGATGTTTATAATTAATGATCATTGTTGGATTTTCATTGACTTTCTAGTGCGTTAGATGAAAACTGATTTATTGATCAAAATATATAGGAATCTAATTAGTATACTTTTATAACTCGAGATGTCCTTTTAAATATCAATTATGTTGTTGGGATTATTGAAGTCACGAGTACTACCACCCCCGCGTACCTTTAAAGTTAAAAATTAATATAACCGATATACCCTGACACCTAGGAAACGCTTTAATGGTACTCTGAAATACCCGCCATAATCCAATAATGTAAATGAAGTCTCGCCAAAAATTAGTGGTCTAAACCTAACACGATCAGACGGGATGTTTTTTGTTGTTGTTGTTTGTTGTTGTTTTTTTTTGTTGTTGTTTTCTTTTGTCAATTCTAGAGCGTTAGATGTAAAATAAGTTATTGCCAATATATAGAGGACTGTAATCGGTATGCTATTGTTATATAACGCGAGGAGTCTTTTTAAGACTAGTAGTATCAATTATGTTGTTGTTTGTACTACTTGCAGACCCCCGTCTACCTTAAAACATGACACGATAACTGTTTTACGGTACCTGGGAATAACCGCCACAATCAATGAATGTAAATAATGTCTCGTTCATTATTACTGGTCTAAAGCCAACACAATTAATTTAGTGAATTGTTGATTTGAAAGGTAACGGTTAATTTCATTATATAAAATAAACTAGAGTAAATAGCAATCAGTATATTTTAGAACAACACATTTTATTTCTTATAAGATTTGTAAATTGAATAATATTGTATTGTCAGAAAGAAAATGAGTGTATCGGATAACCAAGGAATTTTTTTTGTCTGTAGTTGTTGTTTGGGTTGTTGTCTGTCTTGAAATGTTCAGGAAGTCTTTTGTTATCGGTCTTGCTTTTTGTTCCGTTAGTCTCTTTTTTGTATTGTCTGTCCTGAAATATCCCGTTGTTGTGTTTCGTTATGTCTGTATGTGTTGCTATATGTTTTATTATTGTTGTTTATATCGTAACGGGTATTGCATTGTTGTCTATACCTGTTTGTTGTCTGTTCCGTAATGTATCATGTTGTTATTTATCGTTTTGTTTGGCACGGACTACATAACGGAACAGAACAGACACTGGTGGAAAAAAATAAGACACATAACGAAACAAAAACATGGACAAAACGATATACACACACAAAAAAAGGACATATCACAACAAAAACGTAAAAAAAGACACAACTACATATTAAACTAGAAATTTCATACGATTAAAAAATAAAACAGAACATACAAGAAATTAAATGGAAAAGCAAGGTTATATAAACATATCTTGACAAATCACATACAATCTGACAAATCACATACATATAATACAACTGCAAGAAACAAAACATACTATAAAAACTTAATACGGACCGAGTACAGCAGATTGGCAGCTAGATCAGTCTGGAGAAACAATAAAATAAGAAATCTGAACATACGTGTAAAATCACATAAAACATCATATATATGTTATACAATCACGGAGACCTTATGTCATCAAAATTAATATAAACCTATTTGCACTGAATATATCCGTAGCTAAAATTGACATTAATATCATTTTGACGTATATAAAAATATTCGTGTTTGTATAGTGCCTTAATTCGAAGATGACGTCATTTCTACGGTTTATCAGTATAAATGAGTGTTGCACAGATTCATCTTTTATATGTTACTACTACCATATAAAGATCAAAATTCTTTCTATAAAACACTCAACAGTTTATTTATATTTCAGCATTTTCATGTTTAAGACCTTGCGATTTCGAAAAAAATACACATAAAATAAAGATCATTATGGGAAGGCAATGCTCCCAGTAACTTATTTCCTCATTGTACAAAACTCTTTTACACATACATACTGTAAGAAGACACCCTAGGTCATTTAGCGGGACAAGGTAGTTTCATCTATATTTCTTAATGTATTATTTCCTATCCTTTGTGGGATTTGTTTCTAGGTCATATGGACTGATCTTATTTTCAGCACAATTACGGCAATATTCTTACATTTCAAAGCAGCCATTTCATACTTGATACATTACAAAATTTGCTGACAAATATAACATCATTATCTTCCTAAACGTTAATCGGTATCTTCCATATGACATTTTATTATTTTGTTGTAGCAATTAACATTATTTTATATCCTTTACCGTATGGTCTCTAAATAACTATTCAATAAAGAAGAGAATAGAGTTAATTACCTGAAAAAACGTCTAAATGTTTGAAACCTAATTGGGACGAAAATACCATTTCCTGAAATGTTTGATGTGGTATTTGTAACAAGATCGGATAATTGCATAAAAGAACGTCTGATTCTTTCAGCAATACATCAAACGAAACTCTCTTATTGATAATGGTAAAAACAGCATAATTAAACGCTCTGTAATAATCAATATTAGGACACAATATGCTTCGGAAACGTATTTATAAAGTTTTCCTTCTTTAGAAAGGACACAAATGCGTTTAATAAAATTTAAATAACGATTTTAGAGCATGTTTTGTGCTTCTTACCTTATAAGAATAGCACTAAATGTAAAACGATTTGTCAAAAAAGTAGGCAAAAGGTAATATAGTAGCATTTTGACATCCTTACAAAATACTAAATCACAGTAACTGTACTAATTGCCAAACAGCAACAGAAGCAACAAATGGTTCAGATAATTTACCAATGAGTATGTTTTGCAAACTATTACAGGACGCCAAAACATAAAGATTCAAAGAAATAAAGAAAGCGTCACTAGGACATGATTGGCCTTTAAGGCTGCACGCCTCCAGATGAGCCAAAATATTGTATGTGAGAAGTTAGCAGTTAACAGTGAGCTAAGCAAAAAGGCATTACGATTTATATAGGGAAATCAATGATCTGCTGTTATGCTCAGCTGGGTAAGCAATCTAGCAGAGCATTCCAAAATAAAGTGTAGAAAGGCTTTGCTGGTATGCTCAGCTGGGTAAGCAATCTAGCCGGCCATTACTAAATATAGTGTAAAAATGCTCTGCTGGTATGCTCAGCTGGCTAGGCAATCTAGCGGGGCGTTCCAAAATATAGCGTAAAAATGCTCTGATGGTATGCTCAGCTGGCTAGGCAATCTAGCAGGGCATTCCTAAATATAGTGTAAAAAATACTCTGCTGTTATACTCAGCTGGCTAAGCAATCTAGCGGGGCATTCCAAACTATAGTCTAAAAAGCTCTGCTGTTATGCTCAGCTGGCTAAGCAATCTAGCGGAGCATTCCAAAATATAGTGTAAAAATGCTCTGCTGGTATGCTCAGCTGGCTAAGCAATCTAGCGGGGCATTCCAAAATATAGTGTAAAAATGCTCTGCTGGTATGCTCAGCTGGCTAAGCAATCTAGCGGGGCATTTCAAAATATAGTGTAAAAATGCTCTGCTGGTATGCTCAGCTGGCTAAGCAATCAAGCAGGGCATTCCAAAATATAGTGTAAAAATGCTCTGCTGTTATGCTCAGCTGGCTAAGCAATCTAGCGGGGCATTCCAAAATATAGTGTAAAAATGCTCTGCTGTTATGCTCAGCTGGCTAAGCAATCTAGCGGGGCATTCCAAAATATAGTGTAAAAATGCTCTGCTGTTAAGCTCAGCAGGCTAAGCAATCTATCGGGACATTCCAAAATATAGTGTAAAAATGCTCTGCTATTATGCTCAGCTTGGTAAGCAATCTAGCGGGACATTCCAAAATATAGTGTAAACATGATCTGCTGGTTTGCTCAGCTGGCTAGGCAATCTAGCAGGGCATTCCTAAATATAGTGTAAAAATGCTTAGCTGTTATGCTCAGCTGGCTAAGCAATCTAGCGGGACATTCCAAAATATAGTGTAAAAATGCTCTGCTGAATTGCTCAGCTGGCTAGGCAATCTAGAAGGGCATTCCTAAATATAGTGTAAAAATGCTCTGCTGGCAAGCTCAGCTGGCTAAGCAATCTAGCAGAGCGTTCCAAAATATAGTGCGAAAAATGCTCTGCTGGTATGCTCAGCTAGCTAAGCAATCTTGCAGGGCATTCCTTAATATAGTGTTAAAAATGCTCAGCTGGCTAGGCAATCCAGGAACGCATTCTGAACATTAGTGTAAAAATGTTCTGCCGGAATGCTGAGCTGTCTAGGCAAACTAGCAGGGCATTCTTAAATAAAGTATAAATTTCGTTGGTCTGCAACTGATTATTTGGCACTCGTAGACTTTCTGAAATATTTAGTGCCAATGCAGATAATGACATTTTTGTCTTCTACGGGACCCTCAAGTGTCTATTTCTTTGGTCTCCGACTGATTCTGGGACGATCGCAGACTTTCAGGAATTTTTGGTGTTAATGCAGATAATGACATTTGTGTATTTTTAGGACCATCCAGAGTCCATTTCGTTGGTCCGTGAATGTTTCTGGAACACTCGCAGACTTTCAGAAATTTTCGGTGCCAATGGAGATAATGACATTTTTACTTCAAAAGGACCCTCCTGAGTCTATTTCGTTGCTCTGCGACTGATTCTGAGTCACTCGCAGACTTTCAGGAATTCTATTTTCAATGCAGAAAATGATATTTCTGACTTATTGGGACCTTTCTGAATCCATTTTTTTGGTCTACGACTGATTCTGAGGCACTCACAGACTTTCAGGAATTTTTGATGTCAAGGCAGATAATGACATTTTTTACTTCAAGGGACCATCCAGGATCCATTTTTTTGGTCTGCGACTTAATCTTGGACAGTCACAGACTTTAAGGAATTGTTGGTGCCAATAGAGATAATTACAATTTATGACATTTTTGACCATCCAGAGTATATTTCGTTGGTCTGCGACTGATTATTGGGCATTTGCAGACTGTCAGGAATTTTTGGTGCTAATGCAGATAATGACATTTTAGGGTAAAATGCTCTGCTTATGACTAAGGGGGCCTTAAAAGTAAAAAAGTCATGATCTGCAATGGCACTAAACATCCTGAAAGTCTGCGAGTCTCAAGGAATGAGTCGCAGACCCAAGAAATGTACTCTTGCGGTTCCCTAAAAGTCAGAAATGTCATTATCTCCATTGGCATCAAAATTCCTGAAAGTCTGCAAGTGTCCCAAAATCAGTCGCAGACCAGCGAAATGAACTCTGGTGGGTCGCTAGAAGTCAAAAATGTCATTATCTCCATTGGCACCAGAGATTCCTGAAAGTCTGCGAATGTCCCAGAATCAGTCGCAGACCATAAAAATGGACTCTGGCGGGTCCCTAGAAGTAAAAATTGCCATCATCTCTATTGGCACCAAACTTTCCTGAAAGTCTGCAAGTGTCCAACAATACGCTGCAGGCCAATGAAATGGACTCTTAAAGGTCCCTAGAAGTCAAAAATATGATTATTTCCATTGGCACCAACCATTCCTGAAAGTCTGCGAGTGTCCAGACGACCAAAATGGACTCTTGAGGGTCCCTAGAAGTCTTAATTGTCAATATCAGCATTGGCACCAAAATTCCTGAATTTCTGCGAGTGGCATTCAAAAAGTCGCAGGACAATGAAATAGTCTCTTAAAGGTCCTTAGAAGTCAAAAATATCATTATTCCTATTGGCACCGAAAATTCCTGAAAGTCTGCGAGTGCCTCAGAATTGCCTAGAAGTCGAAAATGTCAATAAAACTTTGGCAACAATAAATCCTGGAACTCAGAATCAGTCTGCCAACTGAGCATTCCACCAGAGCATTTTTTAACTATATTTCGGAATGCCCTGCTAGATTGCCTAGCCAGCTTAGCATTCCACCAGAGCATTTTTACACCATATTTAGTAATGCCCTGCTAGATTGCCTAGCCAGCTGAGCATTCCACCAGAGCATTTTTTCACTATATTAAGGAATGCTCTGCTATAGTGCCTAGCCAGCTGAGCATTCCAGCAGAGCATTTTTACACTATATCTAGTAATGCTCTGCTAGATTGCCTAGCCAGCTGAGCATTCCACCAGAGCATTTTTTCACTATATTAAGGAATGCTCTGCTATAGTGCCTAGCCAGCTGAGCATTCCTGCAGAGCATTTTAACACTTTATTTAGTAATGCCCTGCTAGATTGCCTAGCCATCTTAGCATTCCAGCAGAGCATTTTTACACTATATTTCGCAATGCTCTGCTAGATTGCCTAGCAGCTTAGCATTCCACCAGAGCATTTTTACACTATATTTAGAAATGCCCTGCTAGATTGCCTAGCCAGTTTAGCATTCGAGCAGAGCATTTTTACACTATATTTAGTAATGCCCTGCTAGATGATTGCCCAGCCAGCTTAGCATTTGTTCACTATATTTAGTAATGCTCTGCTAGATTGCCTAGCCAGCTTAGCATTCCAGCAGAGCATTTTTACACTATATTTAGTAATGCCCTGCTAGATTGCCAAGAGAGCTGAATATTGCAGCAGAACAATTTTACTCTTTATTTAGGACTGTCCTGCTATGTTGCTTAGCCAGTTAAGCTTTTCAGCAGAGCATATTTATACTATATTTAGTAATGTACTGCTAGATTGCCTAGCCAGCTTAGCATTCCAGCAAAGCATTTTTACACTAAATTAAGTAACGCCTTGCTAGATTTCTTAGCCAGCTTAGCATTCCAGCAGAGCATTTTTACAGTATATTTAGTAATGCCCCTACTAGATTGTCTAGCCAGCTTAGCATTCCAGCAGAGCATTTTTACACAATATTTAGTAATGCCCTGCTAGATTGCTTAGCCAGCTTAGCATTCCAGCAAAGCATTTTTACACTATATTTAGTAACGCCCTGCTTGATTGCTCTGTCAGCTTAGCTAGCCAGCTGAGCATTCCAGCAGAGCATTTTAGCACTATATTTAGTAATACACTGCTAGATTGCCTAAGCAGCTGAGCGTTCCAGCAGAGCATTTTTTTCACTAAAGGTAGGAATGCGCTGCTAGATTGCCAAGACAGCTGAGTACTGCAGCACAGCATTTTTACACTATATTTAGGAATGCCCTGCTAGATGCCCAAAACAGCTGAGCATTACAGCAGATCATTACCTTCCCTATATAAATTGAAATGCCCTTTTGCTTAGCTCACTGTTCACTGCTAACTTCTCACATACCAAAATATTTCAAAAAAATCAAAATTGAAAAAAAAAAACATATACTTAAATTTTAAGAAAGGTAAAAAAAAATATCAAGATTCATGTTAAAGTTTACATGTTACAAACAATGTAAGACTGATTTTGCAGTATAAATAACCATATTTCTACTGCGTAAATAACGCACAAAGGACTATTCTTGCACATTTTCACCCACTTTTTGTAAGAACTGATTGCAATTATAAATAACTTTATTTGTTCTCCTCACAATATTTTACTTTTAAATACATTTTCAAAATTTTCATGAAAATGAGCATGAATCTGGATGCGTTCCTCTTTAAAATTGGCTGAAAGACTGAATTAACGTCTCTTAAATAAAAACAAAGTACAGTAAAAGACCCTGTCTTCTGTATTTACGAATTCCGCATCAAATTTGTTTAAACATCTTAGGTGTATGGACACTCATTTAAAAAGATCAAAAGATCAAATTCAATTTAGGTAAATTTGATAATATTCATTAACAATATTATGCGACGTTCCTTTTAATGATATTTAATTTAGTTTTAAAGAAGAACATTCTAAGATATTTAAATAATACATCTTTTGAATGCGTTTTACAGAAAACCCGAGGAATACCGTGACCGCCATATTGTTTTGTTAGTCTTAATGAAATATATATTTTGTGTGACAGCCTAATATACCTTCAAACATACTCAGTCAAACCAATCTTGCAACATTTTCAGTTTGTCGTTTTGGGCGTTCTTTCGTGATTCTGTTAAACATCTAACATTGTCTTGATCCATTATCTAAACATAATGAAGCACATTCTTGGCATTTAAAAAGGATATATTTTTTTTAAAAAGTGATCTCTGAGGCATATTATGCTTTGAAGATAAAAATGCATCTTAGAGGATTAAACATTTCAGTTTTATATCGATTTTGTCTGTCATACGTTTATATCGATGCATCTGAAGTAACAAGAGCCGAATATGATTTTCACTGGCATCTATATATAAAAGTGCATCTTGTCAATAAACAAGCTTTGTTCGACTTATCGACAAGTTTGCCCGCCATTTAATTCCCTTCATTAGTTCTATTCAACAAATTGAGATAATTCAAAATGTGTAATAATAAGACAATTATGTATATTACTCTATATCAAATCAGAATCGCATTACTTTTGGCTACAAGAAAAATATTTTTTACGAACATCTACCATACAAAGTAGGACATCTTAAAGGGGAAAGTTTGAAAAGAATGTTAAAATATCAGTTTTTTGTGACCTATGCTGAAACAAATATACCTTACAATTTTGATACATGTAATCAGTTTTGTTAAGTATTTATTTACATATGCATGTTTATCACACATCCGTGTCGATTTTGCGACTCCGTAAAAATGGTATTGCACGACCGCATATATTTTGATGTGACGTCATTAGCATTATTATAGCATAAAATCGGCTATTTTCCCCACTTTTGCCCATGTTAAAACGGGACCAAAACCATGTGTTAACATAGACACGCGCTCTTGTTATAGCCCGGTTTTAGATATGCGCAATACATACAGGGCCCAGTAAACAAACAAATAAATGACAATTTTGCCTGTTTGTCAAAGAGTCATGCGATCTTGTTATAATTATAATTATTGATTCGATGACCTTAATCGCATAACGATGAGCAGCTTTCAAGTAACTATGCCGGAAATACGGCATATAGACATCGCCGCTAATCTTGGTTGTCGCCCTTTCTAAGAACGGACAGTTGTCAATGTAAACAAATATTTGTCATTCAGTTGAACTCTCCGCCGATAAACTTACAAAACAAGACGACACAAAATGAATATGAGAAAATGTTGAATAATGAGAATAATGTTTAGTTCCTGAATTTTTATGCCCCCCACAAAGTGGGAGCATATAGCGTTGCACCTGTCCGTCCGTCCATCCGTCCGTCAGTCCGTCCGTACGTCCCGAAATCTTGTGAACGCAACTCCTCTTAAACCGGATGGCAGATTTTACTTAAACTTTCAGGGATGAACAACGTTAATGTGTAGATGGTAGTAAAGGAAAGAATTTTCGCTGCGATCAAATTTAACAGAATTGTGGCCCTTTGTTGATTTTTTCAACATATACTATGTAGAAATTTTGTGAACGCAACTCCTCTTAAACCGGATGGCAGATTTTGCTTTAACTTTCAGGGATGAACAGCCTTTATGTGTAGATGGTGGTAAAGGAAGGGATTTTCGCTGCGACTAAATTTAACAGAATTATGGCCCTTTGTTGAATTTTTTCACTATATACTATGTAGAAATTTTGTGAACGCAACTCCTCTTAAACCGGATGGCAGATTTTGCTTAAACTTCCAGGGATGAACAGCCTTTATGTGTAGATGGTAGTAAAGGAAGGAATTTTTGCTGTGACCAAATTTACCAGAATTATGGCCCTTTGTTGAATTTTTTCACTATATAACATATAGAAATTTTGTGAACGCAACTCTTAAACCGGATGACAGATTTTAATAAAAAGTTCCAAATAAAAATCTTACATACAGATATGCATGCTCTTGTTTACGAGCACATCTGCACAGTGGGAGCATCCGTGTCCTTTGGACACAGTTCTAGTTTTATAAACTATTGCAGTAGTGTGCTTGAAAAAACAAAAACGATTCTTGTCAATGATCTTTTTTTCTACCGTCAATCTGAAATCATTCTAGGAATTTCTGAGGGTCATGTTTTGTCTTTGGTAGAGTAATTTAATGCGTGTTTCTTGAGTTATTAAATCTCCAATGTTAAGCTTTGTTAAATCAATTAAAATTCGAAATTTCGTTAGGTTCTGAGCATTTGTATTTCCAAAGTTGTTAATTGGCCCCGGAAAAATAAAATGCATATACGTAAAACATGTAGAATTTGATAAATACCGTCCTAGCTCAAGGATTTAATGTATGTGTTTTGTATTAAATAAACATCATGAATCTGTTTAAAATTTTATGCTATAATAGTGTCAACGCACGTTTATTTCATGTTATAAACTCTGCAGAGTCCTTCAGAACTGTTGGAGCCCTCGCCCTACCGGGCTCGGGCACTAACCGTTCCTCGGGACTCTTCAGACGTTATAACACGGAAAAACGTGCATTAACCCTATATACAAACATAGCGAAAGGACGAGCTAAATGTTAACGTTACACTATATATCCTCTAAATTGATTTTACACTCATTCAATATCCTCTATTTACACATGTATCAGTACATCAGATGATACCAATATAATTTATATTTTGCAATAAAAGGCCTTTCCTTATAAATTTAAATTAAAACTACTCTTGATACCAACAATGATTTAACCATCTTTAAAACTTCAGAAAATCATTCATCATATTTTGGAAATTTACAAAGTATGTAATGATTTAGCAAACTGTACAGTACAGACTGGTAAGCAGACGACACTGACGTGCTGTTTGATCTTCGTCTGCACCTGCCGTGCGCGTGCGTATAATCACCAACCGCAAGTAAACTTATGATTATTTCGATTACAACAGATTTTAAAAGATCCAAGTCAGTAAAATAAACATACAATAATTATATATGATTTATATAATTTGATATAAATATTCATTAAAATAAGTGTGACATTTTGACATTTAAATTAAATGTTATTGAATATGTCTAAATGTCATCAATTGTACAAACTTAGGGATGTCTCACGTGGAAACTTCATTATAAAAATAACACTTTTTTATTATTTACAACTTATATTAAATTGAGTTTTTTAAAACATTATCTATGAAATATATAACCTTTTCAAACTTTATTTAGAAGAGATATCAAAAGATTGCGAGTTTGAATATATACATGTATGGACGATGACCCATTTACAAGGATACATTGTAGCAGATGTTACTTATCATAATAGAAGATATATGGCTGATACCCTCTTTGTTATCTGTTTTTACTACCATTCATTTTTACCAAGATGATGGAAACGAAAATGTCAAATATCTGTGCGTGCATTGCATTGAAAGATGCAATTATTGCGAGCATACAAATGTAGATGCAGATCATTAAATGAAAGGCTTATTGTATAATGCCCTAAAGATCAATGACGAGAACGAATATTAAAAAATTACTTTAAATTCATGTTTAATTTTTTGTTGTTGAATTGAGCTGAATTGGCTATATATTTAAAAAGATTAACTATTATTGTTTTTGATAACTAATCGATACTGAAATATGTTTAAGATAAAATATAACACGTGCCTAAAATATAAGACTGCCCACTCTTTTTATCAATTGAACATTAACAATACATTCCAAATGATGTTTGTAGAATTTTCTATGAGTCATATTGGTAATTAACAATAAAAATGAACTAAATTATTAAATTAAAAAAACAAATTATGGCAAAATCAGAAGTTGTTTCGACTATGGCCTTTACACACACCATATTGTTGAGAAGTTTAATTAATTCATGGTGTTTTAAATCAATGATAAATGGCCATTGTGATGTATCTACATTGACTTCTGAATACGTTAGATGCAAATCACATTCACTGATAATAATGTTTAGGAATCTAATTAATACCAGTGTGTTATCATAAGGCAAGATGTCAAATATTATTATGTCATATAAAATAAATATGTACAATGTCATACATAGAGGATATTTGTTTAGTTCAGTGTAAGATCGGAATATATTTCACCGAGTGAGCATTCACGAGTGACGCAGGGCATATGAACTTTTGGTGTTCTCGAGGTGAAATATATTTCGATCTAACACCAAACTTTCTTTTTATTATATGCAAAGAAACGTTTAAAAAGACATTTTAACCTAAAACTAAATGAAAATCGCGCCAATTAATAATTCAACGTGACGTCAAACAAAAAAATGCATTAATACATCGATGCAAAATTGATACTGTAAACCATTTCTAACTTTGTCACATGTCATAATTATATATTAAGCTGAGATGTACAAAACAATTTGCTTTCAATTTTGCATTGCTTGTCACTTAAACATATAAAATTCTGATGTTTGTCCTACAAAAGGAAACCCTAACCGTGCCATACATGTATAACATTTGAATATTAATATAATAAAAACTACTTCAGCTGTCAAATAAAAATAGAATATTCCTAAACTTAATAAGGTCAAAGAAATGTAGTATGTTAACCATTTTAAATCTTTTTTCATCTTGTACCTAAACTACGGAGCCCCTAAGGTGACATTTTCCACACTTTTTTCCCCGGAATTTAATTCGTTTTTACGAAATAATAATTCGTATTAACGAAATAATAATTCGTTTTTACGAAATATTAATTCGTAAATACGAAATATTAATTCGTTTTTACGAAATATTAATTCGTTTTTACGAAATAATAATTCGTAATTACGAAATATTATTTCGTTTTTACGAAATATTAATTCGTTTTTACGAAATATTAATTCGTTTTTACGAAATATTAATTCGTAATTACGAAATATTATTTCGTAATAACGAAATATTAATTCGTTATTACGAAATATTAATTCGTTTTTACGAAATATTATTTCGTAATTACGAAATATTATTTCGTAATTACGAAATAATAATTCGTAAAAACGAAATGTTATTTCGTAATTACGAAATAATAATTCGTAAATACGAAATAATATTTCGTAAAAACGAATTAAATTTTTTCTAGCGTTTCAAAGAGTTTTGGTAATATTTATAAATAAGGCCTCAAAACTAAGTTCCTGACTTAATATAAGGCATGTACATGCAATATAAATAGTGATTTTTGTTCTCCCCAAGTTTTTTAACTTTACACTATTGTACATAAATTAAAATATTCGCATGTCAATAGCGTTGAGCCACAGCCGTGATAGACACGCGCTAGGAAAATTTACTTAAAATGGGGGTCCTGTGCTTCAAATCCAAACACGGACATTTCTAATACTAAATTGTGAGGAAATATTCATTTTAAATTGATTAGATTAGTGAAATCTGGACCAACCCCCTCCTCGTCCCATTAGTTTTACTTATGTACATGATAAAAGAACGGAATAATATAGCATGTTTCTGTTTTAAAGATACATGTCGTAAAAGATTGCCTCAAACATTAAAACATTGCTGATAGGAACATGTATTTGACAATGGGGAAAAAAGACCATTTTGGATAGGGAATGACTTCTCACTCAAAAACCCTGTTCACTTAAATATAATAACTTGAGAACCATTCGGCTTATAATCGCAGTTGATCAAGGCATGTAAATGACCCATTTGTGAGATTAATAGGTTCATTATCAAGCTCAAAATGACCTTAAATAAGATTTCGTAAAAACGAATTAATATTTCGTAATTACGAAATAACATTTCGTTTTTACGAATTAATATTTCGTAATAACGAAATAATATTTCGTAATTACGAAATAACATTTCGTAAAAACGAATTAATATTTCGTAAATACGAATTAATATTTCGTAAAAACGAATTGATATTTCGTAATTACGAAATAACATTTCGTTTTTACGAATTAATATTTCGTAATTACGAAATAATATTTCGTAAAAACGAATTAATATTTCGTACAAACGAATTGATATTTCGTAATTACGAATTAATATTTCGTAAAAACGAATTAAATGCCGGGGTAAAAGTGTCGAAAATGTCACCTTAGGGGCTCCGTACTAAACACCTTATGTATATCAATATTTGAATGGTAGATATTTTAAAATATTTTATCCGTGTCATTGCGTCTTTAAAAATTTACGGACGAAGCAATTAGGCAACGATTTGTAAGTATTTGAATATGAAACACAACATATGTATAATTCTAATCATCTAAGACTGAAAATATGTAGAAAGAAATGTCAAAGTGGCGGCATAGCCGAGTGGTTAACGCGTCGGACTAGTAATCTAAGGATCGCTAATGGCATGGGTTTGACTCCCTCAGTGGAATTTTCCTTATGTTCATTGTCTAGTTTCATGCTTGTTACATGGCATAAGTAGCGACAAATGTGACTAATCTGGGATTTGCGCATTTGGTTCATGGTCGTCTGCTACATGACTTATAACTGGTTTACTTGTATCTAGCTATAGAATTGTTACCTATAGACGATTGTCAAAAAAATCTTGAATTTCCTTGTCAAGGCATATTTTACACAAATAAGCCACTTCATAATTGTTATTGACAATTTTTACAATCGTATAAGACTTATGAATATGTTTTGAGAAAAAAAGTTTAACAAATAAAGGTCTTCTTATCCCTGTACAGTTTCTTTAAATGAAGGTAATTTTCTTATTCGATGTTATCTGTCATTTGAAGCATAATATATTTACATAACGGTGATATTTCGATGCACTATTTTAAAGTTTTACACTATTAAAGTTGACATTTGTCAGAAATAATCATTTAAACATTGAATGTTCATTTTGAAATTTGCGTGACATCTATAACATTATAAATCTAATCCATATATGACAAACAGAAGTCTTACATATAATAGAGACACACGATACCATTATTTTTTATAAATGTGATGAATGCCTTGTATAGTAATGTATATTTTGAGAAAATTATATAGAAAGGTTAAGTGTCAAAAAAGAAATTATGTACTTAGTGTTTGAAATTATTCTTTGTCCAAAAAGATTGCAGTATTTCAGATAAATCGTAACATTTACTTTAGTAAATCGGCAAACTGTTAATTAGTCTAGTTAATTGACTTTTATAAAAATAATTTAAAACACTAACTTATAAAGTCGGTTAAAATTTATTAGTACTGACCAATTTATTTGCGTCGCGCCTGACCAATTTATTTGTGTAAATACGTACTAATAAACTTCAACCTATACTAAATAAAAAGTTCAAGTAACAAAATTTGTTAAATAATAATCTTCATAACTCTGATGATGTTACTATGGAAAATACCTCCGAAAACTTATTATGTATTAATGTTTTGAAGATAGGGAGTTTAAATGTCTGTGGACTGAAGAAAAGATGTAATTACCCAGAATTTTTGAGCTTGATACAAGACTATGATATTTTTTGTGTTGAAGAAACTAAACTCGATAAATATGATATAATTAATGTACCCGGATATACACTTTATTCAAAGCCAAGGTCTGAAAAGTATTATAGAAAATCCGGAGGAATAGGTGTTTTTGTTAAAGATATTATTTCAGACAAAGTTGAAGTATTATATTCTAGCAGTGAATATGTTTTATGGTTGAAACTTAAATGCATTATCTATGGCCAAGAAGAATATTTAGTTTTAGGGTCTGTTTATGTTCCTCCATTACAATCTCGTTTTTATACAGAAGATGAGTTTTTCCTTTTTGAAAATGATATCTCTAGTATGTGTAGTGTATATAAATACTGTATTCTCATTGGCGATGTAAATGGTCATACATCAAATCTCCCCGATTATGTTGTTTTTGATGATTTTTTAACTAAACATTTTGGTTTTGATGAAGATTTTACTAACGAATTTAACTGTATTGACTATTTGGAAGAAAAGAATTTTCAAATTAAAAGAAACACAACTGATACTAAGATTAATGCTATTGGTTTAAAGCTATTAGAAATATGTAAATGTAATAATCTTTTTATTGCAAACGGTCGAATTGGTGAAGATCGGTCGATTGGTAAATGTACGTTTAGGGAATCTTCCGTGATAGATTATGTATTATTTTCATCAAACTGTTATAGCCTTATCTCTGACTTCAAAATTTGCGATGTAGATAATTTATTTTCAGACGGTCACTCCGTTTTATCTTTGAATTTCAAAATTCCTTTAACATCGATATGTATAGTTACGAATGAAAGCGCTCGCGAAAATGAAGCTATTAGAAAACCTCCTAAGTGGGAAAATGAAAAAAGAAACTTATTTATAGCGAATTTAAATGAAAATAATCTGAATTATATAAATACAAAATTACAATCTCTTACTACTCACTGCACGAAGTCAGATTTGAATGACATTGCGGATAACATCGGAAAATTATTTAATGAATCAGCGTTTAAATCATTTAAAAGAAGCGATTTTCAGCGAAATTCTATAAATGATCAAAATATGCCTTATTACAAACCCTGGTTCGGGCCTCAGTGTAAAAAGGCTAGACGACGATACCATATCGCACGGAAAAAGTACTTTACACATAAAAACGAACAGTATAAACATGAACTAAATCGTGCTAGTAAAGCGTATAAACAAACAATTAATACTTACATTCATAAACATAGAACGCGAAATGAGCGTAAATTAAGAGAGATGCACTCTAAACGCCCTAAAGATTTTTGGAAAGTTATAAATAATTTAAACTCACCGTCATCAGTTCAAGATATGCCTGACGTACAAACATTTTATGATCATTTTAAAACGGTAAATTCAGAGAGTAATTTTGAACAGGACCTTTTTGACATGTCAAATATTAATTTGCAAAATAATGAGATATTAAATCGCAGAATTTCATCATTTGAAATTAAGAAAATGATTGATAAAAGTAACACTTCTAAAGCTGCCTCGCCGCAAGATTATATATACAATGAATATATTAAAAGTACAGCAGACCTAATGATTCCTATATATTGCGATTATTTTAATAAAATATTTGATTCTGGTGTTTTACCGGACTGCTGGTTAGTTGGTACCATTATCCCGATATACAAAAAGAAAGGCTCTCCTCGAGACCCAATAAACTACAGACCAATTACATTACTTAGCTGTCTTGGCAAAATTTTTACTGCTGTTCTTAATGAAAGAATTAATGAATACTTAATTATAAACAATATTCTTAATGAAAATCAGGCGGGGTTTAGGTCTAAATATTCAACATCTGACCATATTTTTACACTGAAATTTTTAGTTGATAGAATTAAAGCACAAAAGAAAAAATTATTTTGCTCCTTTGTTGATTTTTCATCGGCATTTGACAAAATTTGGCGTGTAGGTCTTTTGGGTAAACTTGTACAAAATGGTGTTAATGGTAAACTTTTTCAAATTATTTTTAATATGTACCAAGACATTAAATCTTGTGTTTCTGTCAATAACAGTTTTCCCCGTTTTTTGGCAGTTTCTGTGGGGTCCGTCAAGGGGAAAATTTGTCCCCCATTTTATTTTCTATTTATCTGAATGATTTGGACGACTATTTAGCCATAAATAACCGAGGTATCAATATTGAAAAAATTGATGACAATATTATAACATATTTAAAACTCTTTGTATTACTTTATGCGGATGACACGATTATAATTAGTGAAAAAGAAGATGAGTTTCAAAATTTACTCTATGATTTTAATTGTTATTGTGAACAGTGGAAACTGTCCATAAACAAGACTAAAACAAAAATAATTATATTTGGAACTAACAGACCCGATAATTATAATTTCCGTATTAACAATGTACAAGTAGAAATAGTAAAGGAATATAAATATCTTGGCATATTATTTTCATCTTCTGGTAGTTTTTTTAATGCTCGAAAATCGATTGCAAGTCAGGCAAATAAAGCCATGCACATACTTTATACAAGAATATTTAACTTAGAATTGCCGTTGGACATTCAATTAAAGCTTTTTGACCAAACCATCTTACCGATCCTTACGTATAATTGCGAAATTTGGGGATTTGAAAACTTAGATATGCTCGAAAAAATACATAATGATTTCTTAAGAAAAATTACAAAAAGCAGAAAAAGCACGCCACTTTATATGTTGTACGGAGAATTAGGTCGATATCCACTGGAAATTATTGTTAAAACAAGAATGATAAATTTTTGGTCTAAATTATTATCGGGTAGTACAACAAAAATTTCAAGAATATGTTATGAAAATATGCTTCATTCTACAGTTTGCTATAAATGGTTAGATTGTATTAGAAATATTTTAAACGAAACCGGAAATACACATATTTGGATATATCAAAAGTCAACAAATGTCAAAAATATTGGTAAAAACATTAAGAGAATATTAATCGACCAATTCATTCAAAAATGGAATGGACAACTAGCTAATTCATCTAAGGGTACAAACTATAGAATATTTAAAAATGATATAATATTTGAACCATATTTAAACATACTGCCTGACAATTTGCGTTGTTCACTTTTCCATTTTAGAACTGGTAATCACAGGCTTCCCGTTGAAACGGGAAGATGGCGTAATTCATTTCTCCCTTATGAAGATAGGAAGTGTAATTTATGCAGTTTGAATGAAATAGGCGACGAGTTTCACTATTTATTTACATGTCCATTTTTTATTTTGAATAGAAAACGTTATTTATCAAGTTACTTCTACAGACAACCAAATATATTAAAATTTAGGGAATTATTCACAAGTGGTCGCTTGCAAACCCTTAAAAATTATCGTTATTTGTTCATGATATTATAAGGCACTTTAAAGTATAAACATGTTAGGAACATTTTACTTACCACAGTATTGTTATCCTCTAGAATTGCATCGTATTTTTAACATTAACCATTAATAACACACATTCCACTGCCTGTACTGACCGATACATATTAAGCGAATTTCTAATGACCTTGTCCCACATTCCAAACAATTGAAATCGTGCAATATACTACATTTGTAGTTTTCCAGATCTCGCGAGATTTCAATACTCATTCATAATATTTTACTATGACACGGGAAACTCGTGCAGACGGTCGTAGGCAGACAGTAATTGTTCGAGCGCTATCTATGTTTATTTTAACGCTATTTTTTTTTTTTTTCTCCTTCTGTCTGTTATACTAAATACCGGTCACCATTGTTTTTTTTTGTTTTTTTTTTGTTTTTTTTGTTTGTTTTTTTGTGTTTGTTTTTTGTTTGTTTTTTCGTGTGTTTTTTACAAAGAATTTTCTACTTATTTAAAAGAGTATGTTATATCATGTACCTTATTTACATATGATTAAGGAAAAAGTATTATATAATGACCTGTGTTGATATATGCAACAATAAGTTATGTATTCTAGTGGTGAGAGAATAGCTGTCCCCATGTTGTTTAACAATTAAACGCTTGATTTTGATATTTTCAATTAAAAAAAATAAGAACCCACATTTATACCATTGTATTTAGTCATACTGTTCTATGTAACGTGACTCAAAAATAAAAGTATTTGTTGTTGTTGTTGTTGTTGTTGTTGTTACGAAAAGGAAATGTATCTAAAAAACCAAATTTGGCATAGCATCCTTTTTGACAAATCTAAAACAAAATAGTACATGTATATTCATATATTAATATATTATATTATATTATATTATATTATATTATATTATATTATATTATATTATATTATATTATATTATATTATATTATATTATATTATATGTATTAATATTATATTATATTATATTATATTATAAAGTTTTAAAAAAAGGGAAGTAATAATAATATTTTAAAAACAAAAAAGACGTACTATCTTTAGTACAATGACAAAATTCGCCGGAGGTAATACTAAATTTTGAACATTTATTTTATTCTTTGCGCGTTGGTTTTCACGTATATTTCATTTAATAGATTTCACGATTATCACTGAATCTAGAAATATATCATTGTACGGAATATAATATTCGAGATAAATTGCCAATAAATCTTTATTATTTTCAGTTCCGTATTTTAATATAATAAAGTGTGTTGTTCATTGAACAAGGATAGCGTATTATCCTACAGGAATAAAACAAATTTCTTTTGTTTTTCGTTGCAAATAACACTTTTAAAAATAATCTCATTTTGCTTTGGTATACGGAATGCTTTTTTTAATTCTTCTCCAATTAAAAAAAAACAAAACAAAGCAAAACAAAATATAAAATAAAAGTTAAAGTATTGATGGTTTAATTTTGTAGACTCAATATTTACTATTGGTATTATTTGGTTACTGTATTTATAAAGTATTATTGTAACTTTTCACGTGAATTGAATACGTTTTAGTAAATGTACTTTGAATTTACTTCTTGTTTTCAATGGGCTATTATGATTATTATTGTGTGGTAGTCAGAACACAACATAACTGTCCTTTCAAAATCCATATTCAAAGTAATTATAACTTATTATCTGCTTCAGTTTTTAAAACTAATTATAAATGAACGAAAACTGCTATTCTACTCAAAAGATTAATTAATGCAAGACTCATCACACTGTAAACATTACTGTTGCTTTCTCGGTTTTTAAAGAAGAAACATTAAAATAACGTATCAAATGCACGGACACTTAACTACAATTTCCATAGTGTTAATAATAAATTTGGAATATTACATGACATTTCAGAATAACTTGTTTTAAAGAAATGACGTATATTGAAATTCACACATGCAATAAGAAAAACCGCTATGAAGATATACACATTCGTCATTTCATTCATTTAACATGAAAATTAGTTATGCATAATATTATTAAATGAAAATGTAAATAATTCCTCGGGAAGTATACAGTCTCCATTATTTTGCAGTTTCACATATTACGAGACAGACTGTGTTTCTTAGTCTGGCAAAGGTTCATCTGATAGAAAAAACATAATTTCTGTTAAAAGAACGTATCTGGAAGGCATTCTTGTGTCGTCGTTTTGGTCTCCAGTGTGTGCTCAAGACCAGCAATATTCAGACATTTAACAATATAATTCGAAACTATTTAACTTTATTAAAACAATATAAAAAAACTGAACTATGTTCAAAATATTAATCTTTTTGAAAAGTCGTGAAGAATCGTGAAGTAACTTGAATAATATTGGTATCCACGAATATTTTCTATTACACAAAATCTATTGTTTTAGGAATGTGTCATTGACAGGTTTTACAGTGTATTTGATCTATTATAAACTGTCAAAAATATTAAAATTGAGTTGTATTAAGAAATGCTTACATAAAATAGAATAAAAAATTATACAAAAGCAAAAAAGCCTCAAAATTCTAGAATAGTTAATTATAGTTACTAGTTTTATACCTATAATAAAAAGTGTACCATTACATGTTAAATACTGAAATCTGCTTAATTGTGTGCTTGGGGGCTTCGACGGTAGCTTACACACTTCAGCACCGTTCTTGAACAGACTTAATAAAACCGAGCCTGCAATATTTTAAATTTCCCGTTTATTGTAGACTCTACGACATATTTATTTCTCTTTATTTTGTCATACTCCTATAGCATGTTTAATGTGTACTATAGTTTTATTACATACTTTCCGATGGTTAATAGAAATATATCAGTGAAATACAAGTTAAATGTTGATGCTGCAAATCAAAGACGCCGCCAAATGATGTGAACAATCAATCAGCATTGAAAATCGTTCTCTATTACAGTTGAAATTCCGAAGCACAAATCAATTTTTTCTCCATGTTCTTGGTATGGCTCGTTGTTTAATAATAAAGTTGCATATTTTTGTGAAAAAGTAGAACCTAATCCTAAATTCACAAAATAATGCCAGATCTGAAATTCTTAAATGCTTGTCTGTTGCGACAAAGACTAAAACGTCTGGTCGAATCAAAATAAATTAGATAACAAATAAAATTGAAATGATTAGTATACTTAAAGTAAATTCAAGACAATATGTGTCGAGAATATACCCATTTAAATTAGTACGAATCGCATAATGTTCTAATGATTTTGAAGGCAAACTGTTCTGCAGTGATTTCTCCTTACAGGCCGTAGCGTAACCGGTTTGTTGTACTCTCTTACGGTTGAGTGAGAACCGCATCTCTGATAGTTGGTGTGGTTTAGGCTTTGTAACCATTATTTTAATGATTCGGCAAGTGATATTGATCAAAGTTGTCCTGGTTCCCTTCTACCCCGTCAACGAAGACTAAATGCTAGCATATGGAGCATAATATCAAATTTAATATGGCAGTTTAAGGCGGAGCCAAACTTTAACAAAAGCAAAGCAAATGAAGTAAGTGACACTGCCTCAGTTGTCACCTCTCTAAGAACGATCGACTAAAGACTAGCTTATTGGCACGTTATTTATTATGTAGATAAAATTAAATAAATTAAATGAGAAAAAGAGTATGATATTCAAACATGGCACTATCACTTCAGTTAAACGTTTATTCTAATCCCTTAAAGCTGTACAGTTGTACATCATAAAAGTTATTTTTATTAGAAAACTTAAAAACAGTTGAATAAAAAAATGCACAAAATCAAGTCTAAAATTTTCCCCATTGCTGTATGGACAAATGCATATCTACTAGACGCCGCTTGCAAGCGGCGTCTAATAAACTGATAATTTCACTGTTTAAAACAGTGAAAATATCAATTTGATATTTTCACTGTTTTGAATTTAAGCCCGTTAAGTTGTGTCCGTAAAATACCAGCCTGCACAGTACCGGAAACTAACTTAATGATGTGACGTCGTAAATGACGCGCGATTATTTGATTATTATTTGGCGCGCTTTTGATTTAATACTAGGTTTAAATGTAGTACTTTTAAAGTGTCTTTGCATATAATAAAAAGAAAATTTGCTTAGTTAAGTGTAAGATCGAAATATATTTCAACTGCGCCACTCATGAAATATACCTTTTAGTGTTCATTCGGTGAAATATCCTCTATTTATTTTTCTATACATTTCACACAACAGAGATATGTGCATTTTAGAAAATGATATTTGCTTCACAGTATCTTAAACATGTATTGACTTTACACAAAGACGGTATGTTATGTTCTACACGCTATATGTGGTCACAATATGAATATATAGTGTCATAAAAAAATTGGCAATTTCTTTTAGAAAAGACCAACTTTACTTGACCAATAATAGGGAACGCAGCTGTCCATACATAGTTAATTCATTCTTTATTTAGATTAGACATATTCAAGAATGTCATAGATTTCAATAAAATTATGTGATTACAATACAATACCAATGACGAACATAGTATATCTTAAAATAAGTTCAGCATTTTATTGCCGTTTACAAAATTAATCCATCATACAGTAAATATATCTATTTACTGTTTATAAATCTCCTTCCGTCTTTTCCAACAAATGTCAAATAAGGTGACACTATTTCACTTGAACATATTTTCTAATATTTTTCCGGGAGAAAAGCTAATTTGCGGAAGAGACCATGTTTGGTACATGAAAGAAAATCATTAGATAAATAATGCCTGACTTACTAATTTCGTCTGCTTCATTTCGTTGCCTTTCTAACATTATATCATAAGAGCGGATATTGGGTCATGTCCTTCATGCCATGCTTAACGTAGCATTTAAGGTTAAATAAGTCTTAAGAAATCATTCTTTAAGCAGGATTATGGTCAATAGAGCAGAATCAAAGTCAGCTTGTTTACAGTCAGTATGTCACAATGTATCATAGATTTGAATTTGTCTACAGAATTCAGTTGTTATAATTGAATAATTCTCATTAAAGGTTTGAAGAGGGGAAGAGTAATTAAACATGTGTAAGTATAATAAGGCCATAAAACATTAACATTGATTTTTTGTGTTTGTTATAAAGAAATATGCATGTTGTTTAGAAACAACATAATTTGAATAACATCACAACGTTAGAAATGTTTGCCTATTCCACCTTAAATCACAGTTTAATTTCTACACTATACGTGTTTTGTGTGTTAGTCGGCGTGGACGGTAGCTTGCAAGTCTTGCTGAGATCTAAACGACCATGTTCCCCCGTATGACTAAAGTTATGGTTATTTTACAAGAATAATAAAAAAAGTTGCAATATCTTCTTTCTCACTCCAAAGTCTTTAAAAAATACATTACTTGGTTAAAGTTTACATGTATTTATGATTCTAAGAAAACTAATAAACACGTAAGATATAGATCCTTGCAACAAAGAGCTTGATGATGTAATACAGAGATAGTGTTTCGAGATAGCATTAAAAAAATATACAATTTTATCTGTAATAAATCTGTAGCAGTCACAAGCTACGAAAGTCTATTGCCATTGTCTCAACATGTCGGTTACTTAAACGGCTGTCTTAACGTAGGTAATAAAGGTTTAAGATGGTCCTGACATTACAGTAAAATTCTCCAAATGATCCAATAATGTTGTAACTTCCAGACAGTATAGGATTTACTTCCCCCAAAAAACAACTAATGCTATACTTTAAACGTTAAATGTGTCTTTGGCATGCATATATTTATGGGCAATTGAACTTTTATAGGCCGAATAATTGGATGTATTTCAAAAGATGCTATTATTATAGAGAAATAATCTTAAATAAATATTTCAACATTCATTGTCCATCTATTTATTATCCCAAAAGAGAATACTCAAGTTTCTAATTTTTGGCATTTTAAGAGCCAGTTTAAATACAATTTTAAAGCGTTTAGTTTTAAATTTGAATTATGTTCTTGTTGACATTAGTATTAAGACAAAGCTATTGATTAAAAATAAGAATTAGAAATTGTGTCAATGTTGCCCATTACAAAGTAGAAGAGTCTTACAAGAAATAATTTTAATGAATTGTTCATTTAAATATTATTAATATGCCAATTGAATTGTTACAGTTTCCGACTTCTCGTACAAGACAAAAGAAAGTATGTTTAAAAGTAAATTAAAAAATCTAGAACCCATTCTTCATCACTTTTATATTTATATTCGTTATAATTATTAATATGATACTATAATTATTATTTTCATTATTATTTTAATAAATAATATTATTATGTCTGAAACATCGTAACTTTATAAAATGTCATACATAAAGTCTTAAAGCGGCCTTCAGCTTTTTTTGTTGGAAACAATTCTGTGTTGTTTCAAACTAAGTATTTCAGTAATTTTATCACTAAAAGTGCATCATTGAAAATATGTACAATATGTTTTGTTTATTCAATATAAATAACAAACATTTCGTATGATGAAATCTAAATCTGTAAATATTATGTTTCTCTATTTAATGTTATTACAAAATGTAAGCAAGGATTGCAATTGTTTACATGAAGCTTATGTAAGTATTAATAGGTATTGAAATACTTGTACAACAGGTTGCAATATCAGACACAAGTATATTATGTCATTGTTAATTGACTTTTGGTGATAACCCTGTATTATTGACGAGCTATGGGTGAATGCATTTATTGCTTCTATTAATGAAGTGCTCATAAAATTGTAAATGGTTCCGCAGAGCAATGCAATGAATGGCTTGATACATATGTCCCCGATAACACAGGAACGCATGTGAATGAAAGATTGGAGTGAATTAGTACATGGTGATTTCGATCAATAGCTATTAATGAATTTTTTAATCCGTTAGATGAAAAAACATTTATGTCATTGTGTTAGATGAGACTTAGCTTTCAATATTTCCTGATATACAATGGGAATCTGCAACGTAGCACCTTTGTGTAATCTAAACTTTACTTAAACTATATCAAATACTTAGACAGGCCTTTTTGCAAACCAATCATTACTACAATACTATTACACAAGACATAAATTTTATCATCCTTTTTTAAATTAAATTATTATAATTATATAGAGGATTTTTTTTTTCTTAAAATTAATCACAGTACAAACGCTGAAAAAGTAACTTTACCATCCGTCACTTGAAATAATGTTAATTATATTGACATGATGGTGTATTACATGCAAAATTGTGTAGTTTCTCATTACTAATCTTGTCACGTGTCAAAAATAATAATGCAAAACATTGAATGTCTGAGACATTGCAGTTTGAAATATGTGTGATAACTATTGAATTCTAATTTTGATGTTTGACAGACAGTATGCTACACGCAACAGAGAAATATGTGCGTTTGTAAATATGATGCGTTTTCTTCACAGTAACGATATAGTAAAATACAAAATTCAAATATCAACATATTTTTACTAATAGTAAAATGAATTTTGCCAGAGTACGTTTATAATGTCATTGACTAAGTTCCGTTTTCGAACAAATCCAAGGATCCAATTGGATTTTTGATGATAAATTTTGACTCTTAATTGCTAACTCAGAGGTAGTCTTCTGCATATTCAATTTCAATATAGTTTTATATAAGAGAATAACATGTCCGGAACACCTTTTACCTTCTAAATACCGTATCTGGAAGGCATTCTTTTGTTATCGTTTTGGTCTGCAGCATGTGCCAAAGAAATATATATAATATATATATATAATTCGATACCATTTAAGTCATTCAAAACAAAATAAAAATACTAAACTATGTTTAGAATGTATAATCGTGAAGTAATTTGAAGGATTTTGTGAACGTAATTCAAGCTGGAATAACATAAACTATATATCCTGTAACTCAAAACCTATTGTTTCAGGAGTGTGTCATTGACAGTTATATTAGATCTTTTAAAACTGTCAACTTTATTGAAGTTGGGTTGTATCAAGAAATGTTTACATAGAATTAGGTAAAAAAAGATACAAAAGCTAACGAGCCTCAAAAAGCGAGAATAGTAAATAATAGTTACTGTTTCATGGAATGGCACGGAAGTGTCACATTGAAAGTGCCATGATAACCACCGTATGAACACATCTACGAATTTTTCTAAATTAAAATGTTCACCATTTTCGTGTTTAATGTTGAATTTTTCTTAAGCTGGTGCTAGGGTGCATGGACTGTAACCAGCCCTTTCCACGACTGTCCATGAACAGAACAGGCTCACTCAAACCGAGCCTGCAACATTTTCAATTTTGTTGCTTTGGGCGTTGTAAGGCATTCCGTTTTTCTCTATCTTATACCTATTATAGATTAGATAATATTATATGAAGTTTAATTATTTGCGTGAAGATGTTTTAATTTCAAAACTAACCATTTATTAATATTTACCTATTAAATATAATCTGCTTAATTCGGTGCTAGGGGGCCTGAACGATAGCTTGCACTTTCCAGAACCATTGTTTAACAGACTAAATCAAACCAAGCCTGCAATATTAAAAATTTGCCGTTTATGTACGATATCTTTTTTAAAAAAATCTATGAATTTCGCACCTGCATTTTTATGGAATTTTATTCATTCATAAACAATATGAACAAAACTTAATGTTTCTAATTTTATATCGAAATAAATAAGTTCATAATTTTATTGGTATTGATAAAGTTATTCCATTGTACAGTAAAAATATATCACAAATTTTAAATATGGAGACATTATTTTACTTGAACATATTCTCTCGAAAAACTAAATTGCGGTAGAGACCATGTTTGCTATATGAAAGAAAATCATTAGATAAATTAATGCCTGACTTACTAATTTCGTCTGCTTCATTTCGCTGCCTTTCTAACATTATACCATAAGTCTATGTCCTTCATGACATGCTTAACGTAGCATTTAAGGTTAAATAAGTCTTAAGAAATTATTTTTAATCAGGATTAAGGTCAATAAAGCAGAATCAAAGTCAGCTTGTTTACAGTCAATGTGTCACAATGTGTGAAAGATTTGAATTTGTCTATAGAATTCAGTTGTTATAATTGAATAATTCTCATTAAAGGTTTGAAGAGGGGCAGTGTAAGTAAACTTAGGCCATTACACATTAAAATTGATTTTTGTATTTGTTATAAAGAGATATGCATGTTGTCTACAAACAACACAAAACATCCAAAAAGGAGAAATTAAGATAATCAGACCTAAACGGAAGGGAACGTCACATTTAGAAAATAAAAATATAATATAAATATGTTTTATTACGTAACATATTTCCATATATCTTTCATTTATTTTTGTGATGTATATTTATATTCTTTCTTGTTATCGTTTATGCTCTATGCGTAAGATGTATAGGAAAAAGTACAAAGTATGAGAAAATAGTGTGACATTGGGAAAAGTACATTTATTTTTCATAGTCAAAGTAGGCTAATTACAAATTATAAACATAAGTCATTCATATTTATATTAAGTTAAATATGACATTGTGAAGAAAAGTACACAAATAGAAAATATCTCCTGGTCATTGGCTTTTTGTAATGAATCATATTTGTTACTTAGAAAACAAATTATATTTATGTTGACAGACAATAAATAATTTATTTCATCATGGTTGACAGAAACAACAATGCAGTCAAGTAAATTACCAATGCCCTATTATATTCCAATGAATGGTTCATGTAACAAAATACGTTTAAATGATAAACACACTGAAAACTTAGTTTTGTAAAAAAAACTCTATTGAATTATAAAGATTACATTCATTGTTCTATTTATAATGTATATAATTTTTGTGTCATTAATTACTAAATGTTTATAACTACGATATTCCCGTGTTTTCATTTATCTATGAAACGATTTGTTATATCATTATACATACAAACATGGCAACCATTTTCTGTTTAATTAATTTACACTAGTTTAAATTTGCCTTTTTTAAAGTATATTGGTTCATCTTGTCAAATATAAAATACTTTTACCCTCTAGATTTTATCTCATTAGACTTGGAAAATATCAGGTACCAATATTCGATAATAAATTTGGCATAATTCAGTCAATAAATACCGATAAGCATTTTATAATTTAAAATGAAACACTTTTTTTACTCCTAGAGACACATAAATAAAGTTCTAAGAAAAAAAATATAAGAAAGAAAAGTTGCCTCCTCTGGGGTTTGAACCCGCGCCCCTCAGTTTCATTAATCTTGACAGTAGTTCTAGCTTATTTGAATACTCTTCAAAGTGGAAGTAATGAATTAGGTGGGTCATACCTTAAATTTAGAAGATCAATGATTAGCAATTTATTCCGGGTATCTATTTGATAGTTTAATAATAATAATAATAATAATAATAATAATAATAATAATTCAAAAATGGTTCATTTTAGTCGTTTAATTGCAAAGTTTATTATTAGGAACAGAACAAGACCATGCCACTGTTTATGAAGAATTAAGTGTCAAATACAGTGCACTTAACTGATTTGAACCATATTTTACTAACTAAAACAGAAGTAAGTAATCGTATTGTTATTAAAACCGTTTTTGCATTTTTTATTAAATATATTTGCAACATTTCTGACATATAAATAAGCAAAAAAGTATAAATAGCTATCTTGACTGTTGATATTATTAGATCCTACAAAAGAACTCTCTAAGGTCTTTGAACTATTGAGACTATTGAAAACAAAACAATAACACCGAAAACTTGAAATATATCTTCCGGTTGCCACACAATAATTCCTGGATGTCGGAAATATTTACAATTACTTCAACTTATCTAATGACAGCCTGCCAAGATAAAGTATAAATTCGTCTTCCAAGATAGCATGTGTCGGAGTCACTTCGATAAAAATACGAGATCTCGTAGATCAACTTCCACTGACATAATATAAAGTATTTAATATACTTAACTTGAATCCGTAAAATGGCGACAGTACTCGTATATGTTGGAATATTTATGATAAAATATATTACGTTCCGTAACTTGAACAGAAATGATATGACCCGAAAAGCAACACTGACATACATAGACTGTATTCAAAGAAAATGTTGCTATATAATATTTCATTGACTATTATTGGATGATAATTATTTGAAATACAACAGAAAATACAAAATAAATATTTATTAATTTTTAATGACAGTATGTGGCAATGATACAATTTTATTGAATTCTTCAAAAGGTTCAATTTGACTAATTTTCCTTGTACAAGTTAGCAATATTCTGTTATAATTGCAAAAATAATTACATTGTTAACGTATAAATGAATTTAAACAAAAATACACATTCAAGCAAATGATCCATATGGATTTTCTTCTTAATCATGGTATTCTTACGAACAGTAAAAAAATAAACTTCATTGTTTCAAACAATATTACAAATACTGTCATAATTTGAACTACTTAGTACAAATAAACAGGAGAAGACCTTTGTAAGCTTTATAGCTTTAGACTCTAATCCTTTTTCATTTGTATATCTATAAATGTATTATTATTATTATTATGTTGCATCCATTTTTTTAAACTAAACTATATTTAATCTAACAGCCGTATGTGACTACCTTTTCATAGGATAATTAAGGAGCATACACTACTTATGCATGATTTTTATGGACTTTATTACACCTTCAAAATTACAATATAATGCTTCAAAGGACATGTAAGTCAATAAAAAATGAAATCTTGATCCTTAGCTCACTACTATTCTTACGTTGTTATTAATTTCGACCCTTATAATGCTTGTTAACTTCGGTGTGTGTGTGTGTGTGTGTGTGTGTGTGTGCGTGTGTGCGTTGGTGTGTGCGTGCGTGTTTGTGTTGATTTTGTTTTTGTTCTGGGTTTCCTTCTTTTTTTAGTTGTTGTTTTTGTTGGGTTTTGTATGGTGAAATTCTGTGGAAACGAAAATATGCAAAATATCAAATGTAACCCAAAGAGAAATGTGTTTAGTTGACGAGAGTTTCTGCGTTCATGAACGCAAGCCGTGAATAGAAATAAGGCTTGACTTACTTAGCACTTCCGCTTCATTACGTTTTTCTAAAAACATTATTCTCTAATTGCGGAAATTGAGTCTATGTTTTATATGCTATGTTGAACGTGGCGTCATAAGATTGTATTCGATATTCGTAATATTTCAACATATACAATAGTTAAACTAAAACATTATATAAATGTGTAGCAATTGGACCAGAATTAACACGTTGTAAAATGCCTTTTCGTGGGAGAATTTTTCCCAAAAGAAAGTTTAATATTACAAAACTTTAGCGTTGATGAACACAGCGGCAAAAAATGCTTTTTTAAAAGAGGCAAACTTGTAACATTAAGTGATAGTTTTGTCGGGTTTTAGATCAGGTGCCTCTTTGTTCATTATTCTAAGTTCATTGAAATGTTGGGTAAGTTGTTAATGATATGATTGACGATGTGTTAATATCTTTTTATCACGTCTTATTTCCTTATCGTCTGAGAACATCCATTAAAACAGGATATTTTAGTGTATATGAAACGCTTTGTTGTCTAACATACATTGTGTCTGGCATCATTGAAAGGAAATGGTCGTTTTTACTTCCTGTTCGAAAGAAGATTTTTAGCTGATTATATCTAATAAGAAACTTATGCATGTTTTCTTCCTGTTGCTCGGTGAAATCGTCGGTGAAAATTTGATTTAAATTTACATATTAACAAATTGCTCGTCAACACAAGTCTGTGACCCTTTCATCCGAATATGACAGGATTAATTTGTTCCGTTTCATACTGCTAGGATTAATCCATTGCATTTGTCGACATGCGACATGTCAGGAAATTGATAATAAAAGATGATTTAGGCAAAGAATATTAAAAAACATAAAATTATTAAACTGTCTTCAATAACAATATAATAAAATAGAGCATTAGATTTATTCATTGATAGATTAGCCAAAGCAGATGTTGTTAAAATCTTACAAACAGTAGGATGGATAAATCATGCATATTGAGTTTCTATTTGTAAAAGTACATAGTATGTAATAATAAGCGATTTGCAAGTTTTAAATTGTTAAGGCTAGTATAGAAAATAAGTACTGGGTGACTGGTAGTTGTGTACTGCTTTTGAGAATGTCAAAATATTTCCTCAAGATTATATATTGTAAGCTGTTTTAAATGGTGTATACGAGATTAAACTAGAAATGTGTCCATAGGACACGGGTGCTCCCACACTCCACTGTTTTGTCATTCTTATGACTCTAAGTCAAAAAAAAAAATTTGGGAGCTACATGTGCCACAAGTTGAAAACAAAGAATATTTTACTAAGTAAATGGCTATTTTACTAAGTAAATGGCAAGAAATTTACAAATACTGAATAAATCCACAAGCGAACCCCAAGGTGCATAAGTACACATGCTGACCAACACTCTAAAAGTACTAAATATATCCACAAGAAAATACCAAGGTGCACAACTACATATAGTGATCAACATTTCTGTAAAATTTCATGAGTCTTGGTCAAATACTTTTTGAGCTACGTGCGACACCAGTTGAAAATTGCAATCTTTTAAAATTCAATGGCAATAACTCTAAAAATACTAAGTTTATCCGCACAAAAATACCCAGGTACACAACTACACATGCTGATCAGTATTTCTGTAAAGTTTCATGACTCTAGATCAAATACTTTTTGAGCTGCGTGCGACACAAGTTGAAAATTGCAAATTTTTACTAAGTCAAGGGCAATAACTCAAATACACTGAATATTTCTACACGAAAATACCAAGGTGCACATCTACACATGCTGATCAACATTTCTGTAAACTTTTATGACTCTAGGTCAAATACTTTTTGAGCCACGTGCGACACAAAATGAGAAAGGACGGAAGGGTAAATCTAAATCCCCCCGCCCCAAAAGTGGGGGCCCAAAAAAGGATCCTACTTAAAAATGATTAACTTCATCCAAGGACGACATGATATTACCTAATTCTTCTTCTATTGATGCTTAAGCTGTCAAAATGTGTAACAATGACGTTTTATCCTTTTGTCCTTTCAGTTCTTTAACTTCAGACATTTATACTCCTTTATACTAGGTTACTTATTTAAATGCTGCATTTTTATTTCGTCCTCAGGAATATTTTAGAGTATTACTTTCAACTATTTAATGTGCATTTGAAGTAGTAATTGTTAAGTAAATAATTCATTTCATATTTTATTATTTATTTCATTACTCAAAGTCAACTCTGAATGAGTTTGCACGTTTTAATATATGATCACATCTTTAATTGAAATTAAAGATAATGTAATATATTGATCATTATAGCAAAGATTGATCATTTTCAAATCTTCTCGTTTTGTTTTCAAAGCATCCTGGCATACAAATTGCACATTAATGAATGATGTCAACTCCTTCATGTTCCAACCGCAAATATTGAAGGTACCACAATTTATTGAATTTAATCAAACCTTATTTGTACTCATTCTACACTAATTTATCTAAGCTATGCTGTGTATAGACTGCATTATTTTGTCATTTAACCTATTACTGTTTACTCTTTTTGGTATTGTAAGCATGTGTTCACATGTGTTCATCATCGCTAAAGTTCAACTTAGCATATAAAACATAGACTCCGCAATTAGAGAATAATGTTAATAGAAAAACGTAATGAAGCGGAAATTATTAGTAAGTCAAGCCTTATTTCTGTTCACGGCTTGCATTCATGAACGCAGAAATTCTCGTCAAATGAACACGTTTCTCTTTGGTTTATATTTAATATTATGCACATTTTCGTTTCCACAGAATTTCACCATAAAACCACCACCAACAACAACTACAAAAAAAACAAAAAACAACAAACACACACACACACCGAAGTTAACAAGCATTATAAAGATCAAAATTAAAAACAACGTAAGATTAGTAGTGAGCTAAGGATAAAGATATCATTTTTTATTGGCTTACATGTCCTTTGAAGCATAATATTGTAATTGTTAATGTGAAATAAAGTACATATAAAGCATACGTTAGTAGTGTATGTTCTTTGAACTTTTCTTAATTATCCTATGAAAATAGAGTCACATACAGCTATTAAATATAGCTTATTTAAAACAATGGATGCAACGTGATAATAATACATTTATAGATATACAAATGAAAAAGGATTAGAGTCTAAAGCTAAAAGACTTATAAAGGTCTTCTCCGTATATTTGTACTAAGTAGTTAAAATTATGACAGCATTTTTAATATTGTTTGAAACAATGAAGTTTATTTTTTTACTGTTCGTAAGAATACCATGATTAAGAAGAAAATCCATCTGGATCATTTGCTTGAATATGTATTTTTGTTTAAATTCATTAATACGTTAACAATGTAATTATTTTTGCAATAACAGAATATTGAATTTGTAAACTTGTACAAGGAAAATTCGTAAAATGTATCATTGCCACGTACTGTTATCAAAAATAAATAATTAGTTTATTTTGTATTTTCAGTTGTATTTCAAATAATTATCATTCAATTACACAATCTATGTATGCCAATGTTCCTTTTCTGGTCATGTTATTTCTGTTCAAGTTACGGAATGTAATATATTTTATTATAAATATTCCAACATATACGAGTACTGTCGCCATTTTACGGATTCAAGTTAAGTATCAGCGCTAAACATATTAGAAGTATGTGCATATACGAGATGCTGCAAGCTTGTTCTTATAGACAATGGAAGGAAGTTACCAAAATTATACAGACAAAAAATACTTTCACTTCATTCCCCAAAGGAAAACTCTTTTGATAACCATTAATGAGGTTTTGTAAAACTAATTTTCATGCCAGATAAAAGTCATTACGAATGTCTACATTTTATGTATGGAGAATTTGTCTTATTGATAAAAGCCATTTTATTAACCAATCCACGTCTACAAAACAAACTTTTTACGTAATTCATCACTAACTGGTTATGGTTTTACAAGTAAACTATTGAGTTATGAGTCAAAATGTATAAAGCTTAGTCTCGGCAAGTCCATTTGTTTAAAATATAAATTGGTAAAATAATTTAGTTCTCATAACAAATTGGTCATGTTGAATTCAGATCAAATAATATAAATCGCGGTAAGGTACATTAAACCTTACACCGTCTTCATGGAACTAAAAATTAATAACTTTTTTTGTCATATTGTTACCAAGCATGTTTTGACCATTTTTTGCAATACTAAAGCTATAAGAATTTAAATACTATCGGTACCTTGTGAACACTATAAGTTATTACACACTGAAATATGAATAACAATCCATCAATATTTGAAATGATTTTTAATAAGCCTGCTCTTTTAAGAGTATTTAAAGTGAACATCAACCTCCGAAGAAATAAAATTTTATTTTACCTTAATGTGCTTGTATTACCGACATGCCGAACTTGGTCAATATTATAATTATACATTTATTTTTGTTTTCGTTTAACAAGAGATGGACTTTCTCGTTTTTTTATCGGAGTGACTCCGACACGGAAAACAAATTTATACTTTATCTTGGCAGGCTGTCATTAGATAAGTTGAAGTTATTGTAAACATTTCCGACATCTAAGAATCTTTATGTGACAACCGGAAGATATATTTCAAGTTTTCGGTGTTATTGTTTTGTTTTCAATAGTATTAATAGTTGAAAGACCTTAGAGAGTTCTATTGTAGCATGTATTGATATCAACAGTCAAAATAGCTTTTTATACTTTTTGCTTATTTATATGTCAGAAATGTTGCAAAGATATTTAATAAAAAAAAATGCAAAAACGGTTGTTATTATCTTAATTGCGAGGTGGTCTTAATTGTGTATATTCTTATCATTGCTTACACACTTTATGACCATGGTCAATTTTAGTCATTCTGAATGAACAAACTATAATACGTATGTTATTATGTTCTATGTGATGGGAAGAAAACATATTTTTGAAGAAATTTAATATCAAATTCTCTTTGGTCTGATTTCAATATTTTATATGATGTACATAATTCACCTATCAAATGAGATATTAATTCTTCACAAAATAAACGTGCTTAAAGCAACATTAAACCACTCTAAAATTTACATTCTCACCTTATTTCATACAATATCCAAATAATGACAGTTGTTGACACCTTGTGAAATCAAGTGTCATGTCTAAGAGCATTCAAGTAGATAATAAAAACATAACAACACATTTAAGATCTAGGTAGATGTTGATTTTTATATCAGTGGTCTCAATAGTGGGGTCAAATAAAGAACAAAACAAAGAATTTGGATTGAATCTGGTAGTCTTACAAGTGGATAAGCGAGTTTGTCTTAATTCTGGGTCATGTTACCATTGAAAATCCGTTCTTTTAAAAACTGGTCTAAATCGCGGGGGAGTCTTTATTCTGATGTGATCTTAAGAAGGGATTCCACTATATTTCAAATCGATACCCGGAATTTAAAAGTCTACTAGTATTAATTAGTTAGAGAGAAAATAGTTGACTTGTTTGTATGTATTATGATAGAACAAATCGTTTCATAACTAAATGAAAACACGTGAAATAGTTATAAACATTTAGATAGTTAATGACACAAATATGATATACATTATAAAAAGAACAATGACTGTAATTTTATAATTCAATAGAGTTATTTTTACAAAACTAAGTTTTCAGTGTGTTTATCTTTTGAAAATATTTTGTACATTAACCATTCATTGGAATATTAAAGGCCATCGGTAATTTACTTGATTGCATTGTTGTTTCTGTCAACCATGATGAAATAAATTGTTATTTAATGTCTGTCAACATAAATATAATTTGTTCTCTCAGTAATAAATAATGATTCATTACAAAAAGCCAATGACCAGGATATATTTTCTATTTGTGTACTTTTCTTAACAATGTCATATTAAAATTAATATACATAAAAATGATTTATGTTTATAATTTGTAATTAACACACGTTGACACAAATAAATATACTTTTCCCAATGTCACACTATTTTCTCATACTTTGTACTTTTTCCTATACATCTTACGCATATAACATAAATGATAACAAGAAAGAATATACACCACAAAAATGAATGAAAAATATATGGAAATATGTTCTGTAATAAAACATATTTACAGCATATTTTTGTTTTCTAAATGTGCATGCCTAGTTACACGTTCCCTTCCGTTTAGGTGTGATGTTTATTATCTCGTAAATTCTCTTTTTTAGCTCACCTGTCACAAATTAACATGGTGAGCTTTTGTGATCGCTTTTCGTCCGGCCTCCGTCTTCCCTTCGTCCGTCGCCGTCCGTAAACTTTCACTTTAAACGACATCTTCTCATAAACCGTCAAGCTAACTTCATCCAAACTTCATATGAATGTACCTTTGGCGGTCACCTTTAAAAGTTGTTCAAAGAATTTAATCCCATACAGAACTCTTATTGCCATGACAACCAAAAGAAAAACTTTAAAAAAAGCTAGAGCTCAGATATTTGGATGAAATATCTTCTAGTGAGTGTCTATCAGGTTGTTCAAATAAAAGCCCCATGGTCTAAATTGGCCCCGTCTCGGGGGTCTGATTTTCCTTATATGTCTATCGTAAAAACTTCAAATGGGTGTCTACAATGTTTATTCAAATAAAAGCCTTGAGATCTACATTGCCCCCTCATTTTCGACCATTCGCATATTGCAATTTGTACAAATTCTATCTTGTGTAGGTGTATTAATGTATTGACCAGTTTCTATTTCTTAATCATGTGATGAGGTCCTTAGTCTGCATTTGGTTATTCTAAATTTAGCTTCTGAAATTTCATTTAAATATTTTTCACACACGAAATCATTTTTAATTAGAGAGTATGAGCACAGTTTTGGTGTGTTATTAATGCGTGCATACTACGACTGTGTAAAATTATCGTGTATACGCTGTATAATTTGTGTCGAATTTATTACGTCAGTATTTTGGTTAAGCCACAAATCAGTCATGCCTAACTGGTTAAACTTTTCTCTAATGTTGAATGCCCCCTTATTTTCATTATAGGGTAAATTATTTTCAGTATAATTTCGGAGCATATTGTATATTAACTTTATAATATGGTTATCGGGTGATTTTAGAATTTTTACCTAAAAGTTTAAGAATAATCTAACCAATTCTCCGTATAGACAGTCTAAGTTAGTAGATTGTTTTACTCCTAATATTTTTTTACAAAATTTAGTATGAATTTTCTCAATACTTTGACCCTCATGAAAGCCCCATAATTCTGCAGAATAATTTAACACTGGCGCTACTAAGCTATCGAATAATTTGCATTTACCTTTAATGGGTAAATCTATTTGATTAATAATAATGAATAAATTATGCATAGAGTAAGCTGCATGTTGTGCTAATCGGTTTTTATTGCGTTCTATTTCAGTTGTTATTTTTTAACAAATGTGTTCCTAGGTATTTAAATGATGTAACTGTAGCAGGGTCATATTTTTGTATGACAGTATTATGAAGCTTGTCAGCTCTTTCCGGTGTTTTATTTCTTTAGGTTTTAATAAGTTCTTGCTGGTCTTTTATTTTCTTGTTTTCTATGTGATCTCGCGAGAGTTTGGCGGGAATGTTGTGCAGGTTTTGAAAAGAGTTTACATGGTTGATGTAGAGAACATTCTGTTAATTTCAACTTGTCTATATGATTTACATTTGGTTGAGCTATCCAAGTGTTTGTGAGAAGTATTTAAGGTAGTTTTGTGATGGCTGAAATGATTATTTATTATTCGGTTTATTTGCAATGTTGTATTTTACAGCGCGTTGAATGTTCCAAAATGGCAGTCATTTACTTTCTCTTTCAATTCTATATTTTTATAACCAGCATGTATTATATGTTTTAATCTTGTTCACAGTTAACCATCACGTGAGACAGGATGTATGTGATGTGAAGTGAAGTGCTATAGATTCTAATTTGTCATTGGTTTATTGTGGAATAGGCTTAAGATCCCTTAGATCTGTAAGTATAAGAGTATGTTGGTATTTATACCTTTTGTAATAATGTAAACATTATACATGTAATGTTTAACTGGTAAGACATAAGAGTACAAATGCTTTAATCATTTAGTGATCTTAATGTCTATGGTAATAAGATGTTTAAATGCTATGTTTATTGATTGTATATATTATATGTGCAAACATTGTTATTATTATGTCATTTCAGTGCCTTGATTAAAGTTGACTTCAATAGAGAACTTAGAAGATATATTGTATATTCAGTTTGACTGTATATGTAAACAATAAATGAATTACCACATCTACCCTGTGTTATAACACCATGTGTTACAATGGAGCCCCCAGTGGATCTTTAAAGAAGAAAACCAGATCGAACTCAAGGATGTGGTAAAATCTACGAGATATAATTGTTTCAAGAATATAACTGTTTATATTTTATATTAAAACAAAAGAAGAATCTTCACTTCTTTTGCTTGATAAATTACGATTGACCATCAATGTGCAGATTGTGTTGTAATTTCCTACCTTCGTCAGTGGTTACAATTCAGATCTACCATCTTATATGCGTGCAGTTTGTGTTCTACTTTCTTACCTTCATCGGTGATCTACCTTGGACTTCAATATTATGTCACCACTGACCAGTATTGTGTAGTTGTCATATTATAACACAACCATTTGTTTGAATTTTTATAATTTGATAAATAATATTTCCATCATAGTGATTAAGAAATCATACAACATTGATACATGACTTTATCACCACTATCGTGAGGACACGATAACTAGAGCTGGGGAGAAGATAGTCAAGTGTTATAGTAACTATTAACTACTCGAACCAACAGTGAACATTGTAAAAACTCTTTTTGGATGAACTTTCTATTTAAGTAGTGTTTAGTTATTGAATTTTTGCAAAAGTATTTATTATTTCAAGTATATATTTAAAAAAAAGTATTTAATATAATCTTTGGATTTAATATAATCTTTGGCACTGAAAATTTAATTCTGTAATAAATATTCATATATAATTTTTAATATTTTCAGGAAAATATGTTTGGATAATATTTAATAAATTGTTATTTTGTTATCTACAGGGTGTGATATTGTATGCTGAATGAAAGAATTTCACTTGGTACACTGATAGGTGAAGGGAACTAACCAGTAAGCTGCACAAACTAGTAATTTCTTTCTCTTATTATCTTCTGTTTTAACTACTCTATAGTGACTGCTATATTGGAACATTAAATTTAAGTAATAAAGTAAATTATTTTATAAGTAAACAAGAATTTTTTTTTGCTAAGGTTATATTTCAGCCATCATGTAATATTCATTAACAGTGCTGATTTCCAAGCTTATATACTCCCTAGTGATTTGAAGTTGTTCATTTGATCTTGGAATCCTTTCTGTTTTATTTTTGGACTTGTGTGTTCTGATTCTTGAACTTCCTGATTTTGGTCAGTCCAGAGTTGTCTTTTCATTGAATAAAACTTCATAGTAAATTATATATTATTGTTTTCAGTCAGGTCGGAGTTGTCTTTTCATTGAATTAAACTTATTCAAAACTTTATTGTGAATCACATATTATTGTTTTCAGGTATTACAGAGTAATCTGTCTTTGAATACTGATTATAAATAAAATGATATAAAATTGAATATTATTGAAGAAATCTGTGTTACATCTCTGAAATAGTTCAGCAAATAATTATAAGGGTGTATGAAATAGAAAATTATTTCATTCATCATTAAAATAATTAAATTTTCTAAAATTAATTGATAATTAATTTTGGAACTGATCTAAAGTTAAACAAAATATATATTATAAGGGTGTTGAGATAAATATTATCTCAATCATCATTTAAAATAATAACATTTTCTGGAATTAATTTTTAAATTAATTTCGGAATTAATATTAGAGCTCTAAATAAATAAATAGTGGATGCATACACTATAAATTTGGTTTGAAAGTTGAAACGCGAATTGTTCCGCGCGATTGAAAGGTGAATGTAGAATTGAATTGAAATGTGAAAGTGAAAGTAGAATTTAAATGATATAAGGTGAAAATAGAATTAAACTGAAAGTGAAAGTAGAATTTAAATGAAATAAGGTGAAAATAGAATTGAACTGAAATTGGAAGGTGAAATAGAATTGAATTGAAATTGGAAGGTGAAGGTAGAATATAATTGAATTTAGGAAGTGAAATTCGAGTTAGATTGAATTTAACTTGATTATTTGAATTGAATATTGTGAAGTGATAGAGATAACAGAAGTGAAAGTTAGAAGTTGATGTATAAATTGACAAAGTGAATATATATAGAAGAATTATAGTGTTTTGAAGATAGTCGAGACAGATATGAAGTGTTGAAATAGAAAAGTGAAAGTAATTGAATATATATAGTGAAGAATTGAGCATTGAAGTGATAAAGTGAAATACAGTTTGAATATTGTAAGAAAGGAAGATATTTTGAGATTACCAGTATTGTGTTGTGATTGAATGTGATACGACAGTGACGTTTAATTGTACTAGTGAAAATTGTTTGTGACAAGTGACGTAAGGAGAGATACACAACATGGATCCTGGCAAAATAACATCAAAAGACTTGAAGCTTTTAGAATTAATGCACAAGTTGAAAGAACCTCCCGAAGTTGAAACAATGGATGATCTTGTTTCTTATATGAAACATTATAATGAAGGAGACCCAGATTTTACAAAACATGGGGCAACTGGAAAAACTGTTAAAGAGGAAACAACTATAATTAGCAGTAAATTTCCGAGGATATCCTTGTTTTACGGAGAAACAGGAAAAGGAGAAGTAACCTATTCTACATGGAAATATGAGATATGTTGTCTGTTAGAGGAAAAGACATATACAACAGAACAAGTTTTACTTGGTATTCGGAGAAGTGTTAAAGGAGAAGCGGCAAATATTATGAGAAGATTGGGAACAGGTGTAACTATTGATGATTTAATGGCTAAATTTGAAAGCACATATGGAGATATAGAGTCCCAAGAATCAATATTGAAGAAATTTTATGCCAGTAAACAAGAGACAAATGAATCAGTGCTCAAATATGCTGCCAAGTTAGAGGAAATATTTTCACAAGCAGGGGAAATTGATGCACTTGATCCCAAAAATGAAGGAGCTTTGAAAAGTGTATTTTATTCTGGACTTAAACAGCCACTGAAACAAATGTGTAATTACAAGTTTGAAACAGTCCATGACTATGATAAATTTAAAGTGGAAGTAAGAAAAATTGAAAGTGAGATGGATTCGATACAGAAAGAAACAACTGGAAAATGTCATGCTGTGAATGTGAAACCTGAAAAGACAGAATTAGGCGAGGTCAAGGAACTTTTACAAAGTATGAATGATAGAATCAAGAAATTAGAATTGGAAAAGGAGGAATCGAAATTTAACACATACAGAGGTAGAGGATTTAGAGGAAGTCGACATATGAGAGGAAATTTTTATAGAGGTCAGTTTAACAGAGGTCGTGGTAGAGGAGATTATACACCAAGTCGTCCCTTAGGTGCCAACAGTTTTAGACCAAGTAACAGATATACTTCGAGTCCAGACTCCATCATCACTTGCTACAAGTGTAATAAACCAGGACATATAGCCAGATATTGTCAAGAACCTTTAAACTAAACAGTGCTTCTGCCATAGGACCAACCAGCGGCACTTATGGAAAACAAGGTCCTAATTTAGTTGGACAGTCAAATGAAGCAAACATTTTTATCAACAAAATTCCTACAACAGCACTGATAGACACAGGAAGTTGTATAAGTACCATCAGTCTATCCTTCTATGAAGCCAACTTATCAGACAAACCTCTTCTACCAGTTCATGACATTTTAAACATAGAATGTGCAGATGGTAACACATTACCATACCTTGGTTATATTGAAACAACATTATCATCAAATGGAATACCAGATTGTAAAGAACAATATTGCCTATTTCTTATTGTGCCGAACACATCTTACAACAACAAAACACCTGTTCTTATTGGTACAAACATCTTAAATGAATTGATGAAAGATTGTAAAAAGAATTTAGGAGAAAATTATCTACAAACAGCTGGATTATATACACCTTGGTATCTATCATTCCGTTGTATTACAATCAGAGAAAAGGAACTGAAAAGGAACAAAGATAGAATAGCTATAGTGAGAAATGCTGAAACTTCCAAAATTACCATCCATCCTAACCAGTCAATCAACATTAAAGGTTACACAGACAAAGAACTTAATTATAATCCAACTTGTGCCATACTTCAAGAAACAGAGAGTTCTCAACTTCCAAACTTCATTGATATTACTCCTTCGGTTACTCATTTTGTTTACCAGATGAACGGAGAAATCATGGTTAACCTCTCGAACTTGTCCTCACAGACAGTTACCATATCACCGAAAGCTATTTTGTGTGAACTTCAACCTGTAACTGTGGATAACACTGTCTACAACAATGAAGAGAATACTACCACCTACAATATATTTGATGATGTACATATAGAATCAACTTTGACTCATGAACAAGACAAACAGATAAGAGAACTTTTATTAAAACACAAGAACATCTTCTCGACTAGTGAAACTGATATTGGCTACTGCAACAAAATCAAGCACAGAATAGACCTTATAGATCCTGTACCTTTTAAACAAAGACACAGACGAATTCCTCCTTCTATGATTGATGAAGTGAGACAGCATTTGGAACAACTTCTAAGCAGTGGTGTGATAAGAAAATCAAAATCTCCCTGGGCTAGCAATGTGGTTTTAGTCAGGAAAAAGAACGGCAAGTTAAGGATGTGTGTTGACTATAGAATGCTAAATCAAAGAACAGTCAAAGATGCTTATGCAATTCCTAGAATAGAAGAAGTGTTTGACATTCTCAAAGGTTCAAAAATATTTTCAACTATAGACATGAAAAGCGGCTACCATCAAGTCGAAATGGAAGACTCACATAAAGAAAGAACTGCTTTTACAGTAGGATCTCTTGGATTTTTTGAATACGTCAAAATGCCTTTCGGACTCTCGAACTCTCCTGCAACATACCAACGGTTAATGGAAGAATGTCTTGGTGAACTTAACATGAAGATCTGCATCATATATCTTGACGACTTGATAATTTTCAGCGATTCCTTCGAACAACATTTAGAACGACTTAATCAGGTACTGACAAGACTTCAAGAATGCAATCTCAAACTTTCGGCAGACAAGTGTTACTTTATGGCAGAAAGGGTTAAATTTTTAGGACATGTAGTAAGCAAAGATGGTATTGAAACAGATCCGGATAAGATTGAAAAAGTACGCACATGGCCAACACCAGAAAACTCTGACCAACTTCGTTCATTCATCGCATTTGCATCTTACTATCGCAGATTTATCAAAGACTTTTCCAAAATAACGAAGCCTCTTACAGAACTTTTACCTCCTACATCAGAGAAGAAAACAAAACAGAAACAAAAACTTGAATGGAAATGGGGAAGTGAACAACAAAAGATATTTGAAGAGTTGAAAGTTATTTTGACATCTCCACCTATTTTAGCATATCCTGATTTTAGTGAACCATTCGAACTTCATACAGATGCCTCGACGAAAGGTCTTGGTGCTATATTATACCAAACACAGAACAATCAAAAAAGAGTCATCGCCTATGCTAGTCGCAGTCTAACTCGTTCGGAGAAAAATTACTCGGCATTCAAACTTGAATTTCTTGCGTTAAAATGGGCAGTCACAGAAAAGTTCTCGGACTATTTGGTCACCAACAAATTCACTGTCTTCACTGATAACAATCCTTTAACGCATGTGTTAACTTCAGCCAAATTAGATGCTACAGGTCAACGTTGGGCATCAGCTCTTGGACAGTATAATTTTGACATCATATACAGAGCAGGACTACGTAACGCAGATGCTGATGGGATGTCCCGATATCCGTACGACCAAATTACAGAATCTGACTCAAATTTAATCAAGATAGCAGACAGTACAGTAAAAACAATTTGTTCATCAAATCAGATGCCAGCTTTCATTGAAATTCTTCCAGCAGCTTCAATAAATATTGTAGACGCCACTGATACACAAGGTCAACCTTTTGCTCAAATTGAAAGTAGGGAAATCAGAAGAAATCAACGAGAAGATAGCGTAATAGGTAAATGGGTTAGAGCAACTATAGATAACAGATATCCATGTAACAAACAGTACACAAAAGAAGACCAAACTATGAAAAGGAACTTCCACAACTTTAAGATGATTCGTGGCATTTTATACAGGGAAATCACAGATGGAGAAAATAAAATACAGCAACTTGTATTACCAAATGTTTACAAGGAAACAGTTCTTAAAGGATTACACAACGACGTTGGCCATCCTGGCAGAGATCGTACAATGTCTCTTGTTCGTGAACGATTTTTTTGGCCGGGAATGACAGCTGATATTGAGCAATACATTACTACTTGTGATCGATGCTTAAGAAGAAAGACATCAACAAATATACGAGCACCTTTAGTGAATGTGATAACTACATACCCATTAGAACTGGTCTGTATGGACTTCCTTACAGTTGATCCTTGTAAAGGCGGGATAAGCAACGTTTTAGTGATAACTGATCATTTTAGTAAATATGCCTTAGCTATTCCTACAAAGAATCAAACTGCTAGATCTACCGCTGAAGCTCTATATGAAAATTTTATTGTTCACTACGGCATTCCAACACGATTACATTCTGACCAAGGTCGAAACTTTGAATCTGAAACTATCAAAGAACTTTGCAAATTGTTTAATATTGACAAATCAAGGACAACACCTTATCACGCCATGGGTAATGGGAGTGCTGAGCGGTACAACAGAACATTACTTGATATGCTCGGAACATTAGAGCCGGAAAAGAAATCTGATTGGAAGAAATATTTACCAACGCTAGTTCATGCTTATAATTCAACAAAACACGAAGTCACAAAGTATTCGCCTTTTGAGTTAATGTTCGGTCGAAAACCTGTTCTGCCAGTCGATTCGCTCTTTGGAACACAGAATAATGAAAATTCATCATCACAAGTAGAATATGTTGAGAAACTTAAGGAAAGAATGAGAGTTACCCAAGAAATAGTGAATAAGAACATTGAAAAAGCCAAAATAAAACAAAAATCAAATTACGATAAAAAAGCAAAAGCAGTGAGAATAGATATAGGAGATACAGTATTAGTCAAGATCTTGGCATTCGATGGAAAACATAAGATTTCGGACAAATTTGAAAAAGATACATATGAAGTCATTGATCAACCTAATAAAGAAATACCGGTGTTTGTCGTCAAATCACATAATGGAGATACTAAAACTCTGCATAGAAATCATCTTTTCCCATTGGGTTTTATCCACAATAAAACAGACCAAGAGGAAAGTGATGCTATGATAAAGACAAGAAGACCTATACCTAAGCGTAGAAATTTGGTTAAAAAAGACAGAATGGAAGAAAAAGAAGAAAAGATTTCAAAAGAGAAGACATTAAGTGACGTCACAATTACAGTAGCAGATAGTGAGGATTCTGGAGATGAGTTTGTAATAACTACAAGCATTTCTGAGGACGCTCAGACTCCAGCTAACACAGAATTGTTTGATAAATTGACTGAAGAAATCAAAGATAAAGAAACATCAAAACAGACAATAGAATTGGGTACCCACGATGATGACATTGAACATAACATCGATTTAACAGACAGTCCAACAGACAGTCATACTAAATCAGATGAAGAATTAGAAATACACACAGAAGAAGAAGACATAGAAGACATCATCGATTTTACGGACAGTCCTACAGACAGTCATACAAAATTTGATGAAGAATTAGGAAAACATACAGAAGAGGAAGAAGGAGCAACTGCCAATAGATCAGTTATTCAAATTGACGACACACCTGAAACAACAACACAAACAAACAATGACACAACCCAAAAAGAAGAGAAACTTGACCCGACTATAGACAATAAGAAGAAGAAAAAACCAATTGTTTTACCCAGAAGATCTGGAAGAGACAGAAAAACCCCTTCATGGTACAGTGACTATCACATAAATCAAATGTCACATAGATCTGTGGATAGATTACAAGCTTTAGACAATCTTGTATCTTCAGGAATTTTAGAAAAAGTGAATGCGGATATTTCATCTAAACTCATAGATGCTATCATGAAATAGTGATTTGAAATTTTATCAATTTGTTCAGAATTCCAAACTATTGTTTATCATTGACTGAGAATTGTGTATTACCGGTATTCTTTAGAAATGTGCCAGTAAGAATAAAGTGAATAAACATTTATAAACAGCATGTGATGATAATTTATACTGGAAGGTGTTTCAACAACATGTGATGATAATTCATACTGGAAAGTGTTTGAATTGCAATAGAAGTAGAATGTAAAGTCAACATATGAAAATTCATACTGGTGAAAATATGAGAATGCAGTAAGAATCTGACAATTCATACTGATACAATAAGAAACTAATGAATATTCCTAGGAAATACTGTTGACAATTCATACTGGAGAAAATACTGAAGAATTGATATGGAATTTAACTATTGATTATTCAAATTGGAGAAAATTCCCGAGAATGCATGTGGAATTTAAGTCTAATGAAAACAATTCATATGGAATTATGTGTAAACGCTTGTAAACTTAAGATTATTTTACCTTTTGTACGTTAAATATATTTTATTTTAAATTGTAGGGACACAATTTTTTTTTCAGGGGAGAGCAGAAGTAGCATTTGATATATAATGTAAAGTTTATGTATATTTATAATTATTTTCAGTAACAGCTGATGTGCCTGAAAGCAGACTGTATTTTATGAATGTTCATTAATGATTATGTCATTATGTTACTTAAACATTCAGTATGTTATATCTTGACGAAGATGTTTAATGTTAAATGACGAGACGTCATTTTCCAAGGAGCAGGAGTGTGTAGCAGGGTCATATTTTTGTATGACAGTATTATGAAGCTTGTCAGCTCTTTCCGGTGTTTTATTTCTTTAGGTTTTGATAAGTTCTTGCTGGTCTTTTATTTTCTTGTTTTCTGTGTGATCTCGCGAGAGTTTGGCGGGAATGTTGTGCAGGTTTTGAAAAGAGTTTACATGGTTGATGTAGAGAACATTCTGTTAATTTGAACTTGTTTATATGATTTACATTTGGTTGAGCTATCCAAGTGTTTGTGAGAAGTATTTAAGGTAGTTTTGTGATGGCTGAAATGATTATTTATTATTCGGTTTATTTGCAATGTTGTATTTTACAGCGCGTTGAATGTTCCAAAATGGCAGTCATTTACTTTCTCTTTCAATTCTATATTTTTATAACCAGCATGTATTATATGTTTTAATCTTGTTCACAGTTAACCATCACGTGAGACAGGATGTATGTGATGTGAAGTGAAGTGCTATAGATTCTAATTTGTCATTGGTTTATTGTGGAATAGGCTTAAGATCCCTTAGATCTGTAAGTATAAGAGTATGTTGGTATTTATACCTTTTGTAATAATGTAAACATTATACATGTAATGTTTAACTGGTAAGACATAAGAGTACAAATACTTTAATCATTTAGTGATCTTAATGTCTATAGTAATAAGATGTTTATTAAATGCTATGTTTATTGATTGTATATATTATATGTGCAAACATTGTTATTATTATGTCATTTCAGTGCCTTGATTAAAGTTGACTTCAATAAAGAACTTTGAAGATATATTGTATATTCAGTTTGACTGTATATGTAAACAATAAATGAATTACCACATCTACCCTGTGTTATAACACCATGTGTTACATAACGATTTCAATTTCAGTGTTTTTAAGATAAAATTTATAACTAGTATGGCGACCCGAAAATCATTGCTTTTTTTGGAGTTAATCGTTAATCCCAATGTTTTACAGTAATTTTGTAAATCATTGGACATTCTTTGCAGTGTTGCGGGATCTTGTGCGGAGAGTACTGTGTCGTCCGCGAACATGAGTAAAAATAGTTTGACATCTTCTATTGTAAATATACCATTTATGCTTGTATTTATATTTGTTGTGACGTCATTGACGAAGAATAAGAACAATAAGCTGGAGCTCGGACAGCCTTGTTTTAGACCTACGCCCGAGTCATATCACCCGGATGTTCATTTTTATGTCGCACGCAACCTTTTTCCGAGGAATACATTGCCTACTAATTTTGAACTTACTTTTTCTTCAATCAATTTTTGCCAAAGTTTAATTCTGTCATTTTATCATACGCCTTTTCATAATCTACAAATATGCAACATAGCTTTCTTATTTTCACTAAGTTTCTTCGCAATAATAATATGACATCATATTTAATGGCACACTAGTCAATAATTGTTTTATTATATAAAAAGGTTATAAAGATGTTTTAAAAACGTTGATAAATGATTGTACTTTTTCCAATGTCCTGTTTAATTCATCTAATAACAGCTAAGTTATAAAATAAAAATCTGATTTGCATCGAGTTATAATCTCTATTCTGTTATGAATACGATAAGAAAATGTCACGTGCATTGGCCATTTTGATAAAGGTGTGGAAAATAAACTGAATAACCTTTGTGTTGGCCATTGAAGTGAAATGATTATAACATTGAAATATTTATAAGCTGTGGTGCAGTGGTTACACTGTTTGCCTACAAATCATGGGGTCAGGAGTTCGACCCCCGCTTCTCCACAAAACTTACATTAATGCAACATGACACAAAACAGAACACAACATAACACTTACTGTAAAATGACATAAAATATAAAAGTAATTGTAACATGACATACAGCATGAGACTTACTGTAACATGATATACAACATGACAGTAGCAGTAACATGACATAAAGCATGGGATTAGCAGGAGCATGACATACAGCATGAGACTTACTGTAACATAACATACAACATGAGACTAACTGGATAGATCATGCATATTGAGTTTCTATTTGTAAAAGTACATATGTAATAATAAGCGATTTGCAAGTTTTAAATTGTTAAGGCTAGTAAAGAAAATAAGTACTGGGTGACTGGTATTTGTGTACTGCTTTTGAGAATGTCAAAATATTTCCTCAAGATTATATATTGTAAGCTGTTTTAAATGGTGTATACGAGATTAAAATAGAAATGTGTCCATAGGACACGGGTGCTCCCACACTCCATTGTTTTGTCATTATTATGACTCTAAGTCAAATATTTTTTTGGGAGCTACATGTGCCACAAGTTGAAAACGAAAAATATTTTACTAAGTAAATGGCAAGAACTTTACAAATACTGAATAAATCCACAAGCGAACCCCAAGGTGCATAAGTACACATGCTGACCAACACTCTAAAAGTACTAAATATATCCACACGAAAATACCCAGGTGCACAACTACATATAGTGATCAACATTTCTGTAAAATTTTATGAGTCTTGGTCAAATACTTTTTGAGCTACGTGCGACACCAGTTGAAAATTGCATTTTTTAATTCAATGGCAATAACTCTAAAAATACTAAGTATATCCGCACAAAAATACCCAGGTACACAACTACACATGCTGATCAGTATTTCTATAAAGTTTCAAGACTCTAGATCAAAAACTTTTTGAGCTACGTGCGACACAAGTTGAAAATTGCAAATTTTTACTAAGTCAAGGGCAATAACTCAAAAATACTGAATATTTCCACACGAAAATACCCAGGTGCACATCTACACATGCTGATCAACATTTCTGTAAACTTTTATGACTCTAGGTCAAATACTTTTTGAGCCACGTGCGACACAAAATGAGAACGGACGGAAGGGTAAATCTAAATCCCCCCGCCCCCAAAGTGGGGGCCCAAAAAAAAGGATCCTACTTAAAAATGATTAACTTCATCCAAGGACGACATAATATTACCTAAAACTCTTCTTCTATTGATGCTTAAGCTGTCAAAATGTGTAACAATGACGTTTTATCCTTGTGTCCTTTCAGTTCTTTAACATCAGACATTTATACTCCTTTATACTAGGTTACTTATTTAAATGCTGCATTTTTATTTCGTCTTCAGGAATATTTTAGAGTATTACTTTCAACTATTTAATGTGCATTTGAAGTAGTAATTGTTAAGTAAATAATTCATTTCATATTTTATTATTTATTTCATTACTCAAAGTCAACTCTGAATGAGTTTGCACGTTTTAATATATGATCACATCTTTAATTGAAATTAAAGATAATGTAATATATTACTTATAGCAAAGATTGATCATTTTCAAATTTTCTCGTTTTGTTTTCAAAGCATCATCATGACATACAAATTGCACATTAAGAAATGATGTAAATTCCCTTAAATTTTCCAACCGAAAATTTTGGGAAGGTACCAAAATTTTTATTTAAATTTAAATCCCCCCTTTTTTTGAAAACTCATTTAACAAAAATTTTATCAAAAGCAAATGCTGTGTAAAAAGACTGCATTATTTTGTTTTTTAAACCAAAATAATCTTTTAAAACTTTTTTTAGGTTTTGTTAGCCTTTTGTTAAAAAATGTGTTCATCAACCCCTAAAGTTCAAAAAACAAAAATAAAACATAGCCCTTCCGAAATTTTAGAGAATAATGTTTATAGAAAACGTAATGAAGCGGAAGTTCTAAGTAAGTCAAGTCTTATTTCTATTCACGGCTTGCATTCATGAATGCAGAAACTCACGTCAATTAAACACATTTCTCTTTGGGTTACATTTGATATTATGCACATTTTCGTTTCCGCAGAATTTCAACATAAAAAACCACCACCAACAACAACAAAAAAGAAAAAAAAACAAACACACACACACCGAAATTAACAAGCATAATGAAGATCAAAATTAAAAACAACGTAAGAATAGTAGTCAATATCATTTTGTCTTGGCTTTCATTCCCTTTGAAGCATAATATTGTAATTTTCAAGGTGTAATAAAGTACATATAAAGCATACGTTAGTAGTGTATGCTCTTTGAACTTATCTTAATTGTCCTACGAAAAGAGAGTCACATACCGTTTTAAAATATAGTTTATTTAAAACAATAGATGCAACGTGATAATAATACATTGATATACACAAATGAAAAAGGATTAGAGTCGAAAGCTAAAAAGCTTATAAAGGTCTTCCCCTGTATTTTTGTACTATGCAGTTAAATTATGACAGTATTTGTAATATTGTTTGAAACAATGAAGTTTATTTTTTTTAACGGTTCGTAAGAATACCATGATTAAGAAGAAAATCCATCTGGATCAATTGCTTGAATGTGTATTTTTGTTAATACGTTAACAATGTAATTATTTTTGCAATAACAGAATATTGAATTTGTAAACTTGTACAAGGAAAATTCGTAAAATGTATCATTGCCACGTACTGTTAAAAATAAATAATTAGTATATTTTGTATTTTTAGTTGTATTTCAAATAATTGTCATTCAATTACAGTCAATGAAATATTTCATAGCCACATTTTCTTTGAACACAATCTATGTATGCCAATGTCTCTTTCGGGTCATGTCATTTCTGTTCAAGTTACATCAGTACATAATGATATATATTTTATTATAAATATTCCAACATATACGAGTACTGTCGCCATTTTATGTATCAGCGCTAAACATATTAGAAGTATGTGCACATACGAGATGCTGCAAGCTTGTTCTTATAGACAATGGAAGGAAGTTACCAAAATTATACAGACAAAAAATACTTTCACTACATTCCCCAAAGGAAAACTCTTTTGAAAACCATTAATGAGGTTTTGTAAAACTAATTTTCATGCCAGATAAAAGTCATTACGAATGTCTACATTTTATGTATGGAGAATTTGTCTTTTTGATAAAAGCCATTTTATTAACCAATCCACGTCTACAAAACAAACTATTTACGTAATTTATCACTAACTGGTTATGGTTTTACAAGTAAACTATTGAGTTATGAGTCAAAATTTATAAAGCTTAGTCTCGGCTAGTCCATTTGTTTAAAATATAAATTGGTAAAATAATTTAGTTTTCATTACAAATTGGTCATGTTGAATTCAGATCAAATAATATAAATCGCGGTAAGGTACATTAAACCTTACACCGGCTTCATGGAACTAAAAATTAATAACTTTTCTTGTCATATTGTTACCAAGCATGTTTTGACCATTTTTTTGCAATGCTAAAAGCTATAAGAATTTAAATACTATCGGTACCTTGTGAACATTATAGATTATTATACACTGAAATATGAATAACAATTCATCAATATTTGAAATGATTTTTAATAATATTTACTTTCATTAGCAGTTTGTATAAGCCTGCTCTTTTAAGAGTATTTAAAGTGAACATCAACCTCCGAAGAAATAAAATTTTATTTTATTTTACCTTAATGTGCTTGTATTACCGACATTCCAAACTTGGTCAATATTATATACATTTATTTTTGTTTTCGTTTAACAAGAGATGGACTTTCTCGTTTTTTTTATCGAAGTGACTCCGGCAGGGAAAACAAATTTATACTTTATCTTGGCAGTGTGTCATTAGATAAGTTGAAGTTATTGTAAATATTTCCGACATCTAAGAATCTATATGTGACAACCTGAAGATATATTTCAAGTTTTCGGTGTTATTGTTTTGTTTTCAATAGTATTAATAGTTGAAAGACCTTAGAGAGTTCTATTATAGCATGTATTGATATCAACAGTCAAAATAGCTTTTTATACTTTTTGCTTATTTATATGTCAGAAATGTTGCAAAGATATTTAATAAAAAAAAATGCAAAAACGGTTGTTATTATCTTAATTACGGGGTTTTCTTAATTGTGTATATTCTTATCATTGCTTACATTTTTATATCAGTGGTCTCAATAGTGGGGTCAAATAAAGAACAAAACAAAGAATTGGGACTGAATCTGGTAGTCTTACAAGTGGATAAGCGAGTTTGTCGTAATTCTGTTACCATTGAAAATCCGTTCTTTTAAAAACTGGTCTAAATCGCGGGGTAGTCTTTATTCTGATGTGATCTTAAGAAGGGATTCCACTATACTTCAAATCGATACCATGAATTTAAAAGTCTACTAGTATTAATTAATTAGAGAGAAAATAGTTGACTTGTTTGTATGTATTATGATAGAACAAATCGTTTCATAACTAAATGAAAACACAGGAAATAGTTATAAACATTTAGATAATTAATGACACAAAGATGATATAAAATATAAAAAGAACAATGACTGTAATTCTATAATTCAATAGAGTTATTTTTACAAAACTAAGTGTTCAGTGTGTTTATCTTTTGAAAATATTTTGTACATTAACCATTCATTGGAATATAAAAGGCCATCGGTAATTTACTTGATTGCATTGTTTTTTCTGTCTACCATGATGAGATAAATTGTTATTTAATGTCTGTCAACATAAATATAATTTGTTCTCTCAGTAACAAACAATGATTCATTACAAAAAGCCAATGACCAGGATATATTGTCTGTTTGTCTACTTTTCTTAACAATGTCATATTAAAATTAATATACATATAAGTGATTTATGTTTATGATTTGTAATAAGCCTACGTTGACACAAATAAATATACTTTTCCCAATGCCACACTTTTTTCTCATTCTTTGTACTTTTTCCTATACATCTTACGCATATAACATAAATGATAACAAGAAAGAATATACACCACAAAATGAATGAAAAATATATGGAAAAATATTCTGTAATAAAACATATTTACAGCATAATTTTGTTTTCTAAATGTGCATGCCTAGTTACACGTTCCCTTCCGTTTAGGTGTGATGTTTATTATCTCGTAAATTCTCTTTTTTAGCTCACCTGTCACAAAATAACATGGTTTTTGCTTTTGTGATCGCTTTTCGTCCGGCCTCCGTCTCCCCTCCGTCCGTCGCCGTCTGTAATCTTTCACTTTAAACGACATCTTCTCATAAACTTCTCATAAACCGCCAAGCCAACGTCATCCAAACTTCATATGAATATGCCTTTGGTGGTCACCTTTAAAATTATTCAAAGAATTTAATTCCATACAGAACTCTGGTTGCCATGGCAACCAAAAGAAATTTTTTTTAAAAAAGCTAGAGCTTAGATATTTGGATGAAATATCTTCTAGTGAGTGTCTATCAAGTTTGTTCAAATAAAAGCCCCATGGTCAAAATTGGCCCCGTCTCGGGGGTCTTATTTTCCTTATATGTCTATAGTAAAAACTTCAAATGGGTGTCTACAAAGTTTATTCAAATAAAGCCCTGGGATCTACACTGCCCTAGGGGGGTCATTGATTTTCCTTATAAAGCAAAAATAAATCTTATTTAACAAAAATCCCAAAGAGCATGAGAAATTGTGTTATATGTGTTCAGGGCCATCATATTTTTTATATTTTGTATGTTTTGACACGTGAGTTGTTTATCCTAAACTTTGTTCTGTTTAGATTCATGTTGTACGTTCTGTATAGTGTCATGCTACAATGTAACGTTCTATTCAGTCTCATGTTGTATGTTATGTTCTGTTATCACTTATATCGCCTTATGTCGTCAGTAACTGGTCACTCGCATGTCATCCTGGTTAGTGTCGTCCGTTTCCTCCCAGTAAGTCTTATGTCGTGCTCTTGGTTAGTCTCATCCGTTATCTTATGTCGTCCGTCATCTCCTGCTTTAGTGTCCTCGTCTGTTATCTTATGTCATCCGTTATCTCTTGCTTTAGTCTCGTTCTTGATCCCCTGATAAGTCTCTTGTCGTCCGTTATCTTATGTGGAGTTTCATTTCGTTCGTTATCTCGTGGTAAGTATCATATCGTCTGTTACCTCGTGGTGAGTCTCAGTCGATAGTTTGTTCCGTCGTTTAGTGGAGAAGCGGGGGTCGAACCTGCGACCCCTTGGATCTGTAGGCAAACAGTGTAACCACTGCACCACAGCGCCCGCTCTAATGATCGTTTTTGAAAACCCTATATACATTATTACTTCAATTGCCAACAAAAGGTTTAAGCAAATTATTTTTTCACACCTTAATAACAATGACCAAACCACGTTATTTTTACGGATTAGAATAGAGACGAAGTCATAAATTTGTCGCAACTTGATTAATATTCTGGAGAAATAGCTCATGATACCCGAATGATTAAAAATAAACAAGAATAAAGATCAACAAGGAAAAGGCAACGTTCACAGGACTAAGATTTATCAGTTTTATAATCTTTTTTGATGGTTTTGTAGTGTTTTCCCGAAAATGATATTTAGTTTTCGAAATTTCAAGAGCTTCTATGGTATCGTACAGGAACGTGGCCTATTTTTTCAGTTTCATACGTTTAAAACAAATAAACTTGTACTTCGGGTCACAATGCATTAACAAAACTCTTAGCTTCCTATAAGAACCTTTCTAATTTAAACGACTCGAAATCGTAAACATTGTAAATTCGTTTAAAGTACGCTAAGCTCTTAAAATAACAACAAAAGTTATGCAATTTATTTTTAACACCTGAATGACAAAGCTAATCAACGCGCCTTTTTTTCGGTAGGTATTCATAATCAGAATAAAGATTAACAACTGCAAATTTTGTTTAACATGTATAATATTTCATTCAAGGTACTGTTCGACGGCCGCGCTTGATTTTAACCTAGGAATCGACATTGTAAAGCGCCTGAAAGAAAAATATGCAGTGCATTTATAGCACTGAATAATTTTATACTGGATTCTTTAACGCCTGAAAAAAATATTTATGAATTCTTTTGCTTCAACTGCATACTGTAACTCTGAGTTTTAAAATAATATACAGTCTCATTATGTAGGTCACATACATGTACATATATTTCACTTTAATAATTCCCAGTTTCTCTATAAAAATATAAAAATATTGGGTTCTTTGATGAAATTGCAAATACTAAAACACATGTATGTTGGAAATAAAACTATGATTTAAGGTGGAATAGGCAAACATTTCTAAAGTAGCCTTGATGTTATTCAAATTATGTTGTTTCTAAACAACAAGCAAATTTCTTTATAACAAATAAAATATCAATTTTAATGCTGAATGGCCTTATTTTACTTACACTTCCCCTCTTCAAACCTTTTATGAGAATTATTCATATAACAAATAACATAATCTATAGACAAATTACCGCTACACACCGACTTCAAAGTAGCTGACATTGATTCTGCTCTATTGACCTTAATCCTGATTAAGACTGATTTCTTAAGACTTATTTAACCTTTATTGCTACGTTTAGTATGGCATGAAGGGCATAGACCCAATATCTGCTTCTTTAATATAATGTTAGAAAGGCAGCGAAATGAAGCGGACGAAATTAGTAAATCAGGCATTATTTATCTAATGATTTTCTTTCATATACCAAACATGGTCTCTTCCGCAAATTAGCTTTTCTCCCGGAAAAGCATTAGAAAATATGTTCAAGTGAAATAGTGTCACCTTATTTGACATTTGTTGGATAAGACGGGAGGAGATTTATTAACAGTTAATATCATACAATTATTAACAAGTGTGTCATTGAATATGATGTGATATTCACCGGCAGATGACATACTGACCGAGGCAAAAGCCGAGGTCAGTATGACCTTCTACCGGTGAATATGACATAATATTTAATGGCACACTATATATAGGTTATAAGAATGTTTTAAAAAAATCAGAGAACGTACGAACTTATACATGTACAAGACGCAATTTAGGAATATCTTACTGGTTTTTAATAGACTATTTTGTTGTATCTGTCAGCTATCATTTAAAATAGATGTTTGTTAAATACATTTAAACAAAAATATAGTTCCGTGTTTCCTTACAAAACACTCTTTGTCATAAATGATGATTCATTACAGAATGTCAATGGCCAGATGATAATTTCATGATTTTGTACTTTTTATAAGATTTATGTCGAAATTGTGATAAATTAATACTCCTACATTGACGTTGATAAATGATTGTACTTTTTCCAATGTCCTGTTTAATTCATCTAGTACATTGTAACAGCTATGTTATAAAATGAAAATCTGACTTGCATCGAGTTATAATCTCTATTCTGTTTATGAATACAATAAGAAAAGGTCACGTGCATTCGCCATTTTGATAAAGGTGTGAAAATGAACTGAATAGCATTTGTGTCGGCCATTGAAGTGAAATGATTATAATATTGAAATGTTTCTAAGCTTTATCAAAATAGTTATTAATCAGAGCGGGCGCTGTGGTGCAGTGGTTACACAGTTTGCCTACAAATCATGGGGTCGGGAGTTCGATCCCCCGCTACTCCACAAAACTAACATTATTGCAACATGACACAAAACAGAACACAACATAACACTTACTGTAAAATGACATAAAATATAAGACCAACCGGAACATGATATACAACATGAGACTAACCGGAACATGACATACAACATGAAACTGATGTTTTTTCACATGAAGAAACTGGAAATATTTTTTGAGACTTCTGTACTCTTTGGTGTTTGCTTATAATTTATGTGCAAAATATTAGATCATTTTCTTTCTCTGTTTTCACATAATAATCACTTTTATTGTGCAAAATGAACACAAATTGAAACCGAGCTCAGAATCGTCCTAAAACTCGATTTTCAATTGACATCTGAGTATATTTCTTTATAATCTTTTGCAGTTTTTTTAGATTAAATTGCACCTCATGGTCTTTGTACAATTGTATGTGTTTATGCTTTCTTGACCTCAGCGGAGCTTCTTTAAGTAATCGAAATAGTCCTTATATAAAACCCATTGATCTAGCATGTCCGTAACATCTTTTACTAGTATTTTAATAACCCTAATGATACTTATTGCCATCCACGGCAGAAATATTCATATTCATAATATTCTTAACTGTATGATTAACTTCTTTTTGAAATCTTTTATATTACGTTATGCCTAATAACTAAGCTCTTCTTACAAAATTATACTCATACACGCTTCAGGAGATTTTTCTGTTTAACATGGTATATTGTGACGCAAAACAACAATAAAATTTGTTTGTAAATGAAAATAATTTACAAAAAAAACTACAAATAATATTATACTTGTACTTCAATAACGTATAATATACAAGGAAAGAACAGGACACTGGGAAAATAAATTCATTTGTCAAAGTCAGTGTAGGCGTATTACAAGTTAATATTTCTCGATATAGAAACATAAATCATTTATAAATATATTAATTTTCATTTTAGAATATAAAGTAGAAGTACATAAATAATGGAAATATCTTCTGGCCATTGGCTTTTTGTAATGAATCACCATTTATGACTGAGAGGGTTTTGGTAGTAACATTAAATTATATCTTTGCAAGATACATTAAATAACAATTTATTAAATAATAAATGACATATACAACAATGTAGTCTACTAAATAACCAGTAAACTTTGCTTGAATGAATACACTATTCGTATATAAAACAACCACACTGAAAATAAAACAACACCTACGTTATATGAAGTTTGCCAACATTGTGAACATTTTTTGTTTCCATATTCACGACTTACCTTTTCTTGTATTTTCTTGTCTATATTTCAAAGAAACTTGTTGATAAGTCTTTGATATCATAGCTATTAATTGATTTGCTAATAATTGCGGGAATCATTTGATATTATACTTCGATTATGGTTCATCTAGGTTATTTATCATAGTTTTAATTGCAAAAGATATAGTGAGAGTACTCATGAAAAAAAACAAGACCAGGCCTTGAAAAGTGCCTTGAAAATGACAACCTGCCAAAATAAAGAATATATTCCTCTGAATCGCTTTATAAAACGACCACTGACCTGACTAACATTTTGGGATATAAAATAAACAAACCTAAGGACTTAAAAAATTGAATGGTTTTAACAGGTTGTGTCTTAGAAAAAGACAAGTGGAATTGAAACTAATTATTCCCTGCGGTCTGGAGACCGCAGGGTATTGGTACGCGTTTAACTTTTGAGGCATGGAGGAGCACGTGACCTGTTTTCGGTACATGGAGGAGCACGTGATCTGTAAACCGTATATGATTGGTTAATTGATCTTTTCTAAAACCCAGCTAAATACCGTTTGCCGGTACGTTACGGATTTACCTCTAGGGAATGTAGTCCGAATTACACCTAATTAAGAACAAAAAAACTATTACGTGAATATTTCTAATTTTCTATAATTAGTTTACCGTTTAAGGTGGAAAAACTTGTAATGATGTGTTTGAAAAATTAATCAATGATTCTTTAATTATCTATCTCACATTTAACAAACAATAAATTGTTTTTACTGAAAATTCTAACAAAGATTAATTTACGTATAGTGACATCCTGCCATAATAAAATATATATAATATTTTCTGCGTAAACTTGTGTGTTTACTTTTTTGCTCGGAATTATTCATAAAATGGTAGGCCTATTTAATAATTTTCTTAAAAAGAAATAATTGTTTTATGTACGACCTTCTCGGTCTTTAACGGTCACCAGTTTCTAAAGACCTTCTTCTATATTGTCAACTATATTCCTGATACAAACGTTTATTTATCCCCCAAACAATGTTGAAAATAGTTGAAGGAAATATCTTTATATCATTAAAAATGTTCCCAGCAGGAAACCATTTTACTTGTTATATTTGTAAAACTAGTTAGTGTTCAAAGAATCATATAAATCATTTGCTTTGTAGACGACTGAATACGGTCTGAATAAAACACGGTTAATCAGTAAATCGTATCACCTCAATAAAAGATGTAGACACTTGTAATTCTCTCCATCTGGCATGTAAATTAGTTTTGCCAAACACCATTAACGGTAATCTAAAACATTCTTTGCCAGTATCTTTTCCCAAACACCGTCTAAGAGCCGGCTCAATTAAACCAAGCCAACAGAGTTTGAAACTTTGCTATGTTTCAGGAATTTTAAGGTGTTTAGTCTCATTATAATCAATTTCTATTGCAAACATGAATATCATAACATTTGAAGCGCCAGAAAAAGACTTGATGTTAACTGTTACAAAATATCCATGAATTAATAAATAAAATTTAAATTCACGGTAGACATACATGAAATCTGCATGGTTTCTATTATAAGCCTTTGGAAAAAGTAGTCACCTGACGAACAAATGTGTGCGTTCATTTATGCAAACCGTGATTATAAATGAGACCTAACTTACAATCATTGTCTGCTTCACTGTCTTTACTTGTAAAATTATTCTTTCAATGTTTCCATGTTATGTTAAACGTAGCATCGTAAGGTCATATCCAATGGCAATGTAATATTTCATCGGAAAATCTTTGCAATGACCTTTATACAAATGTTTTGAAATTGGTTCAGAATAAACATGACATACATTTCGTAAAAGGGTGTTTTTTTTTCGAAAGGAATACCATGTATAACAATTGGAAACAAGAGCACCACATAGGCGCGGCAATATATGTCCGAATACATTTATTTTAAGGAAATAAAGTATAAAGCAATCGCAAACTAGTTTTTAAACAGAGAGGATACCCATTGATAACATTTGTCCGCAACATGTTTTATTTCAATTATCATTATTAAGATCTGTATAGATACCTGCCAAAGAGCTTTGTTCTTGTCACATGAACATTTAGTTACAATTATATATGCCAAAGCTTTCGCTGTGGAGTACAGAGACTCAAAGATCGAGATCATATGTTATAGAAGAAATTAGCCTTGCCCGAGGATAGAACCAGCCATCGTTAATATGAAATCCGATACTTCCTCTATTTAACTAAGCGGACAGTCTGACTTCGTGTAAGATAATTGATACATAAAGCATAGGTTTTTATTTATAGTAATCGTACATATTATCAGACATATTACATGTATTATGTACATCTAATGATTAATTCGTAATGTATTTTTAAAATGTCTTATCATTAAGCTTTATTTTAAGATGGAATTCAAATATGTATTTAATGCCTTAATAGGAAGCTGATTTATTGAATAGATACAGTTATTATTTATATTTTTTACAACGTTGGAAGTTCATTAATAACACTTTAAAAAGCCTTTTCATTAAGAAATCATATGATCATTTATACTGTTTTGCACAGTTTTATTTTTTCAATTGTTTTTAACAGTTTGTGTGTGTGCTTTTTGTAAATATTGCAATTTGTTAATTTGTTTAGTGTTTCTCTTTAAATTTAATTTTTCAAACATTTGCAATCATTAAAATGCGACTCTAAGTATTATTCCAGTTGGAACAAATGCAGGTAGATGTGCGAGAGATTAAACAGTGCCAATCACTAGTAATTTGATTCTTAAATTAGGTAATTGAAGGTTTACAAAAATAATTGTTATAAATTCCTCTTACATAATAATAGTAATATATCATTATATTCAAGACAATAAACTAGAAATGTTTCCATAGGACACGGGTGCCCCCACTGCGCCACTAATCTGTCAATCTTATGAAAACTAAAAATCTTTTTACTAAGTAAAGGGCAAGAACTTTACAAATACTGTATAAATCCCCAAGCAAACCCCAAATTGAAAATTGCAAATTGATACTACTGTTAGTCAAGGGCAATAACTCTAACAAAACTGAAAGAAATCCACATGCAAAGTCCCAGGTTCATAGCTTCACAGTGATGTGAATCATTATTCCTGTAATTTAGTGATGTTGATCATTATTCCTGTAAAGTTGGTCGATTCTAACTCAAGCACTCAAGCACTCAAGGAACATATAACAACATAATGAAACAGTTTTTACTAAGTCAAGGGAAATAACTCTACAAATACTGGATAAATCCACAAGCGAAACCCCAGGAGCAAAACTAAATATGCTGAGCAACCCAACCTTCCCATAAGGTTTAATGACTCTATGTCAAATCCTTTTTGAGTTACATGCGACACAAGTTGAAAATTGCAAACATTTTCTAAGTTAAGGGCAATAACTCTAAAAATACTAAATAAATCCAGACGAAAATACCCAGGTGCACAACTACACATGCTGATCAATATTCCTGTAAAGTTTCTTGACTCTATGTCAAATCCTTTTTGAGGACGACGGACGGAAGGACGGACGGATGGACGTACAAGGGTAAATATAAATGCCCGCCACTAATGTGGGGGCACAAAAAGACTCCCACTCATTTCAGAAAACCGCCAAAAACTACGGTCCTTTAATTTTGCGAACATGTACATTTATTAAAATGCGACTCCAAAGAAAATTTCAGTGGGAGAATGTTAATAGATATGCGGAGGATTAAACAGTGCCATTAACAAGTAATTTGATTCTAAAATTAGGTAATTGTCTTTAGGTTTAAAAAATAATTGTTATAAATTTCTGTCACATATAATAATGATATATCATAATATTCAAGACAATTATTTCAATTATAAAACAAGAGCGATCAGTAATCACATGTGTCGCCTCATGATGGCCAATTTCATGTTGGGACAAATTTTGTGACAGACGGACAGACAGACGGACGGACAGTGCACAACTAGACTAACCACTTTGTACTGATCATTCCTTTAAAATTTGGATAAAATTGCACCAGTAGTTTATGAGGAGTAGTCCGGACAAGCTTTTGTGTATCTGGCAACACACAGAAAAAAACACCTTTTTATCAAAGGGCCATAACTAGGCCAAAAATCATTCAACCGGAAAACCCGTGCAATATGCGCAAGGACTTGAGTTACAGATCAATCCTGTAAAGTTTCATTGAAATTGCATAAGTGGTATAAGAGAAGTAGTCTAGACAAACTTTAAAAATAAAAATTATTAAAGGGCCATAACTCAAACAAAAATCATTGAACCGGAAAATGCTGACAATATGCACAACTAGCCTTGGTACTGATCATTCCTGTAAAGTTTGGATGAAATTGCACCAGTAGTTTATGAGGAGTAGTCCGGATAAGCTTTTGTGTATCATGCAACACACAGAAAAAGAAACCTTTTTATCAAAGGGCCATAACTCAGCCAAAAATCATTCAACCGGAAAACCCGTGCAATATGCGCAAGGACTTGAGCTACAGATCAATCCTGTAAAGTTTCATTGAAATTGCATTAGTGGTATAAGAGAAGTAGTCCGGACAAACTTTAAAATTAAAAATTATTAAAGGGCCATAACTCTGACAAAAATCATTGAACCGGAAAATGCTGACAATATGCACAACTAGACTTGGTACTGATCATTCCTGTAAAGTTTGGATGAAATTGCACCAGTAGTTTATGAGGAGTAGTCCGGACAAGTTTTGTGACGGACGGATGGACAGACAGACAGACAGACAGACGGACAGATGGACAGACGGACAGACAGACGACGGAGAAGTGATCCCTATATGTCGCCACTACTCCGTAGAGGCGACACAAAAACTCCCACTTATTTGAGGAAACCGCCAAGAATAACGGTAATCTGAACTTCATAATAGAAATGCCAAGAACATTTAATTTCCTTAAACTTTACAAAATGTTAGCTGCGTTTTAGAAACGTGGTTTGTCTGTTATTTGACTTATTCTTTATTGCCCAATTAATCAAGCGATACTACAATAATTAAACCACGGCATTTTTAAGATATACCAGTTTGACATTTATATATCATAAAACGATTCCTCCCACCCATTATCCTTTAACCCATACCCCGCTAATTATCCTACGTGGACGAGCCCATTTTTTCTAGAAGGCACGGTTATGTCGCGTATTTTTTCCTCTGCAATCTATTGCAATAAGCAGGACCAGCGTGAATAATTAACAGGTTCATTGCCTTTTCATAGATTTTTTATTGTTACTGAATATTGTTATCATTAATACTTTTAAATAGTAAGATTAAAGTTTCCCTTTAAGCCAGCTGGTATCAAAGGTTTTACTTAAAACAAACCGAAAACCGATTTTCCTTACAACTTAACGGCTGCCATACATTTCCTTTGACATATTTTCTCTTAAAAGATATAAATTTCTTTTATTTTGACAGTATGAATTAATAGATATGTCCGGCTATGGCATTTAATTTATAGTCTGGAAAGATTATTTTGGTAATACACCAAGACACGCAATGTAACGATATCAATTGCCAGTGCAATACAGGAATCCTGAACCTAAAAAGAACAGAGTTTTATGTCTTTGAGTCTCAAAAATGTTTTATTCTAAAGCAAAATTATTTATGTGTTTTCTTATAATTTAAGATTGATGCAGTCCAAGTGGAAATGTTTCTTTCCTAAACATGCCATTTCAATGCCGTTAAGGTACCTAAAATAATATATTGGCAAATGACTGATTGATAAAATATTTTTAAGTAATTCTGTAAGTTTAAACATATCTTTGGTAATTTAGATTATATTTAATTTTGTTAATAGATGTTCTATAATTTAAGAAAACGACTATCTGGCATGTTTGTTTGCTGACATGTTTTGCTATGAGTGTTTTATAACTACACATTAAACAACCTGTGTGACCTTATTGATCACATCACTATTAATCCGTTCCTGCTTGAACCGAAAGTGGTTTGCTTTTGCCACCAGTCTGTGTAGTCTGACAAGGACACGTACACTTAGTAGCTCATTTTTCTTATTTTATTAAATGAAATCCTTTAAACTTTGAATGGACTGTTCTAAATTCAAAGATAAGAAATTCAATAAAATAAATTGAGGAGGAAAATATTTATTTTCACTGTACAATCAAAACAAAATATTCATGTCTTATGTCTGAGCAGACATGTCCTTATGTGACATGCATTAGCTTCTTACCTTTAGTGGTTGGCTGATCTGAATGAAGTTATCTAATAAATGAACCAACTTTCAATTGACATTTGACGGCGAGAAAAATTAACTATAGTTTCCCGGTTGCTTTTCAAAACAAAACTTTATGATTTCACATGATCGCTTATGACATTTAACAGAAATACCTGACGAGAAAACAAACATCCAATTTCCTTTGCATTTGGTTTGCGTAATAATTGGACAAAAGGTTTATTACGATTTGTCCTTCAATCACATGAGGGCATCTAAACGAAATACGCGAGTCAACTCGTACTTGGTACTTAAGATTAATTAACATTGGTATATTTTTATTCATTTACAAGATGTTTTAAAAGTAGAATTATTGAAAGTTAAGTAATAACGTTAGAGAGGAAAATATTGATCGACACCATTCTGAATACCTCTATGCACTTGAAACATATTTTTGAAGGTCGTTTGTCAATGAATAAATCAGCAAAAACTAAATTATTTGAGCAGAACAAGAACAACTTTAGCGTTACATATTCAGTTTCTTGTAATAAAAGGCTTTGTTTGCTAAAAATTACAAAACGATCAAAATGATCCACTGTTTTGGATACACAGTAAAGAGTTTTCTACGATATTCTACTTCGAGAAACCAATAAATAACTCACGTAACCCAATGGCATTTATGTGAAATGCATCACAATTTATTTCTAACGTACAGTTTGTAAAAGGGTGGGGTAGTCTTTTTATACTTTAGGCAGATTTATATTTTAAATGATAAAAGGCCCCTTATGATCCAAAAATGCTTTATACTTTATTTCTAAAAGCCTTATATTTTTACTATTCTTTTATAGTTTATAAAAATATTTATTGCCAACTTACCTGAACCATCTTTCATTTTACACAATTAGTGACATTATAATGCTATTATATAGTATTTTGGATTGAGGTTGAAGTGCTACTTTTTATATTTTACTACTTTTACCAACAATTAGTTTAACATTTAACACTTCTTTCCTCAGGTAACATACATACAACATTCTCTTTAAAAAAATATTCAAACGATATAATTATATTCGTGTTTGATTTTTTTAAAGAAGTAGAAGAAGTAAAAATTATGTTCCTTTCTTGGTTATGACATGTCTTCAATGGGCTTTAGATAGCTTTGAAAGGAATCGTTTGAAATTGGAAATAGTTTCATTTTGAACATCTCATTAGTTTACTGACAGACGGCAAATAATTTCTATACGGACGACCCGTTTGAGAGTCCTTTACCACAATATGTAATAACAAGCGATACAAATGAAGTCCTTCAACTTATTCTATAATTGTCACATACGTGACGATTGTTATTCGTTTGTAATATAAAAGTGTCTTAAGAGGTGTTATTTGAAATATATTTGACCGTATATTTACGCTTGATAAACTTCCCTTTCATTTCATCAAGTAGTTCGTATGTCTTTTGCATTTAAACGAGAAATCAAAATTGCTTGTTTATTCAGAACTTATATTCTCACACGATATTTTTGGAGAGAAATGTCGGTTTGACTTCCTGTAAAAATTCAAGAGAAGAACTAAATATAAGAAGAATTTTGGTCATTGAGTGTCGGAAACACACTTTCTAGTTAAATATCTTGGAAATTTGACATCTGTGAACTTACACTGCTTTAAAATGTTTCATTAATTTTCTCTAGTGAGTATCTTATTCAACATTGACCAAGAATTTACAGAGTTATAAATGCCATTCTAAAATCACGAGACGACCAATAAAGCCCGCGATCCACATGTGCATACCGAAAGACACATGCAAGTTAAACAGTTTTACCTCTTCCGAGTATCTTTTTCAAGATACTTTTTGAATCTTCTATTATATATCTTTGATAAAATGCAAAACATACACTTGAAAAAAAACAAATAATAATTAGTTTCCTTTGATAAACTACTAGTTATAATCTGGTTTGTTCTTATGGCACGCGTTCGAATACACATGGTGTCCTTGAGCGCGCTAATCTATCCGCAACTTGATTTAGTTGAAACGGTCACGTTATCAATTTTAAAACTTAAACATAATATTGAATTAAATATTATAAAGTTTCTTGTGAGATAATGTGCATTTTATAAAACAGAGAAAAACAGAATTCCTAAAGAAAGCGCAACACGGCAAAATTGTAAAATGTTGCAGGCTCGGCCCAATTGAGCTTGTTCATGGATGGTACTGGAAAGTGTAAGCCACCGCCCACATACCCCAGCACCGGCTTAAGCAGAACCCAACATCTAAACACAAAAATGGCGAAACCTTGAATCCAGAAACATCCGCAGATGTTTCCATACGGCGGATATCATGGAACCTTTTATGTGACACAGTAGCGCCATTCCATGAAAAAGCGGCGCATGGTCCCCAAGTAAAAGAATGCGTGGCAGTGCCCTTAACGAGAAAACAATGAGCGGAACTAAACAAAATGAAATTTTGAAAGTGAATCTGAGGTTATGAAGCCTGCATATCACAGACAAGACGTCAAATGACAAATTCAAAAAGCAGAAAACATATCCTAAGGGTGATTATACAGTATTCAAGTAGGAATACTGGAACCACCCAAGTTGAAAAAGACCAAAAACAAGAAACTAAAAGTATACACAACAAAAATGTCGTGCTGAACGATCTTCAAGGATCGAAAATATAACATCATTGATTTAATGTACCGGAAGACTTTTTACAGCCGCCACACGGCACAAATAACACTGATGTGGCAAGGAAACATAGAAAACTTGGTTGTTTTTGTTTTTACTCGATGTTCTACTGGTTCTCGGACAACTGAAAGTAAGAACGTTATTCGCAATAGTAATCCGTCATCATTTGATAACACAGGCTACTTGATGAATAACAAGTATCGAATACAGAAACGGATTTCGTATTTCTGTAGTCGATATGACTGCATTTTCTTCAGGTATAATGAACCTCATTATTCGGTCTAGAATGTTAGAATTACCCATACATATATGCATCTAAAATGACATTTTCCGTTAAAAGAATCATTTATTGTTATAGATCCAATACTGTCTTGCAGTTGCAACATTACCCGATCATTTTGAGACTTTTACTACAACGTTAGAACCATATAGAACATTTATTGTCTACACTGAGACATACGTTGAAGTATCTGTCTTGTTATGGAAATGGCAATGAGCTTTAAAATAGGCATCCGAAGTTTTATAGATCTTTGTTACCTTATAATTTCTACAGATGTATTACAATAAAATGATATCTTGTTTTGCATGATTTCGGGAGACTTTTCTTGTGTGTCACTTTAAAGTGCGGGCTATCGGGATTTCGTAGAATAAAAAGTATGTTGTAACAGTTTTATCTAACTTATATTTATCCTGTAACTAACCAGTATTTGTGCCATATGAGACAACATATAGAGCTTGAACCAACAGTCCTTTGGTCGGCAGACTTCCAGCTAAATCTGCTAAAGAAGGCATTGAATTCCTCTTTGTGCATTTAAAGGTACCAGTTGAACCAGCGACCTTCTAACTATTTCCTGGATAGCTCAGTTCAACAACAATCTAGATTATTTGTATTTTCATTAATGACACGATTGACAATGTGTTGATACTTATTTATCACATTATACTTCCGTATCGTCTGAGAACATCCATTAAGACAGGATACTTATACGTGTATATAAAACGCTGTGTTGTCTGACATACATTGTGTCTGACTTCAACTGAAGGAAATGGATGTGTTAACTTCCTGTTCAGGTTGTTCTTAAAACAATATGTCGATTATAAGAAAATATTTACGTGTAACAATAATTGCATGTTTTTTTTTCTTGCTTAAGCTCAGTTTGATTTATAATTTAAATTGCTTGTCCACGTGTCTGTGACATAATCATCTAAATATGAAAATATATTTTTGTTTCGTTTTTGTATTGCTATATGGACTTTAATAGTTTACTTCAACTACTTATTGAGGGACATAAAGAAACACATGTAAAACGAAATAGTTTTAAGGTCTTGACTGTGAGTAATGAAATGAAATCTGTCAACCTTAGAATCGTTCAAATATTGATTATGAATGTTAGGTTTCGAAACCACAGTTTTGGACATTACGTCGATTGTGTTTTTAATTAAGCATTGTGGCTTCGTAATAAATATTAAAGAACAAAAAATGTGTTAATATTTTTATTTAATAAACTGTATAATTTAAAGATTAACATTTCAATATAAATGCTACGGAAAAGAATTCGTGGACAAATTACTCAATGAAAATAGCCTTCGTTTAGGGTAAATTAAGAAAATCACACGAACTAAAACCAAAACTATGTTTCTTTATGTTGTTAGAAAGACATATGGGCTAACATAAGCTGTTTACATAATACATCATCATATACCTCGACCTTACTTTTATAGAACTTATATACTTAATACGTTCATATGAAGATGACATGATATTTCCTTATCATCTCCATTTATCGGTAAAACTGTCGAAAATATCTGACACATGTCTTTTACGTCGGACGTTTAGATTCTTTTCTATAATCTAAAAGATGGCTACACTAGTTTCTATACATTTTCCCAAAGAAAGTTCAATAGCTATATTTTCAACTGAAGGTTATATAAGAAGTTTCAGGGTTTACTGAAGTGACCGACCCGACACGGGATTATACAGACAACATATGGTAACATTATCGGGAAGAAACTGAAGTTTATTTTATAGTCGGCTTGGTATTAAAACGAAGCCAGAGTATGTCATACTTCTTTTATCAGGGCCTTTACAATAACTACATATCTTTAAGAAAATCTGAATAAAGCTTTTTTATGAGTTTCAAAACAGATCACGCCGAAATAAAGAATCATAATAATACATATTCATTATAAAACGACAAAAAGTTGGATACCTTAATTAAAATAACAGTTTTTAATGGTACCATGTTTAAAGGCTTCACGTTTAATCTTTGCTTTGAGTTATGAACTGTTTATTACACAAATAGTTTTACTGTCTAAACTAACCTGACACCACTGGTGTCCTATTGACATATTTTCATCATTAACTTATATGAGCTAAGCTTAAAATTCACCAAATTAGATTTATTTAATGTTAGACCCCAGAGTAAAACAACATTTTTCTTTGTTCTTCTTATTATATAAATTTGTGAAATTAGATTTTGCTTTTGATCCAGGAATTAAAAAAGCCTTTCTGGAAACGCATGTCTAACGTGATTATTCTGAACCAATTTTTAAGACATTTATATTAAACCAATACAATGAATAGTTCACGAAATATTACTTCCATTGAGTATGACCTGCTGATGCTACGTTTAACATAACGTATAAAACATGGCATCAATTTCCGCAGTTAGAGAATAATTTTACAAGAACTTATAACTTATTACTAATTGCTTATTGGCTGAAATAAATACAGAAATTATAGTTAACATCAATATATAAAAAAACGTTTAAATGTTGCATGTTTCGTTCGGCGACTTGTTTCTAATGTTATTTGTCTTTTTCTACTAGTGTCTAACTAGGTGTATGTTCTGTCCCATTAAGGGTTTATTTTATGCTTTTAGTGTGATGTTCTGTTCTGTTTAGTCTCATGTTGTATGTTCTGTCCTGGTTAGCCTCAGGTCGTATGTTCTGTCCTGACTAGTCTCAAGTCGTTTGTTATGTTCTGGTTAGTTTCGTGCTGTGCGTTATGTAATGGTTAGTCTCATGTTGTATGCTCTGTCCTGATTAATCTCATGCTGTATGTTATGTCCTGGTAAGTGTCATGTTGTATGTTCTGTCCTGGATTTTGTCATGTTGTATGTTATGTCCAAATGAGTCTCATATTGCATGTTCTGTACCGGTTAGTCTTATGTTGCACGTTCTATTAAGGTAGGTGTCAAGTTGTCTGTTCTGTTAAGTCTCATGTTGTTGTTAGTGTCATGTTTTATGTCCTGGTCTGTTAGTCTCATGTTGTATGTTCTGTCCTGGTCAGTGTTATGTTGTATATGTTCTGTCCTGGTCAGTGTCATAGTGTATGTTATGTTCCGTCCGGGTTAGTGTCATGTAATAATATTCTGTTTTAGTGGAGTAGCGGGGGATCGAACCTGCGACCCCTGGATCTGTAGGCAAACAGTGTAACCACTGCACCACAGCGCCCGCTCTGGTTTATTTAACAGATTTGGAAACCCTATAAACATTATTACAAATACTTCAATAGCGAACAAAAGGTTTTATTATTTTTTCACACCTTTATCACAATGGCCAACCTACGAGACTTGTTCGGTATCGTATTCATAATATGAATAGAGATAATCAATCGATTGAAGTCAGATGTCAGATTCTTATTTTATAACTGTGCCGTTACTTAATAAATATCTTGCAGATATAGCTCATGGTACCAGAATTTCTAAGCTTTAACAGATGGTGTAGTAATCTTTTTAAATGGTTTTGTAGAAATTTCATAGAAAGGGAGCTTTTAATTTTGGAAATTGCGTAAGCAGCTATTGTTTTTTTAACACACGAACAAAAATTCGCTTATTTTCAAACATTTGAAGGAAGCAAAAAAACGAGTATTTCGGGTCATAATGCGGGCGATTAAAGTGCTATGAGAAATTTGTTCAAGAATTCTATTCGAAAGAAAATGATATTGTAAACATTGTGGATTTCATCAAAGTGCTGAAAGCACTTTTATACACACATTTGCAACTGCAAGCTTTGTTTATTTTATTCACCAAGGTACTATCCTACGCTATTAGGGAGGATAAACGAGTCACAAGGATTAAACTTTTGGTTTTGTATTTCATACTTTAACTCATCTATACTTATTCGAATATTTAAATCTTTGTCACAGACTTACAAGAAAGAGTGTTCCATGTTTATATGTTGAATTCTGATTAAATCGGCGCTCTGGGGTGGGGGTGTTACGGTAAATTGCACTTTCCAGTATTGTCCATGAACAGACGGTAATTTGCACTTAGATATTAATGGTACAGACATTGTTAATATGAAAACAACAACTGTTAAAGATACCATTTTACAGAACAAAAGTCAAACTCCAATTAACTTTGATGTATTTCCATTGTGATTATCTGTTATATAAACGAGCACATTGTAACATTCATTTACTAGTAATATCTTACTCGTTATTTACCAGACTATATTGTTGTATCTGTCAGCTTTCATTAAATAGATTGTTGGTAAATACCGGCAAACATAGATATATTTCCGTTTTTCCTTCCAAAACTCTCTCGGTCATAAATGATGATTCATTACAAAATGCCAATGGCAAGAAGATATTTCCATTATTTCTGTACTTTTACTTTATATTGTCAAATATAACTAAATAAGGATATACATGATTTATGTCGAATCAGAGCTAAAATTAATTTTTTAAAGGCCTACATTGACGTTGATAAATGATTGTACTTTTCCCAATATCCTGTTTTTGATGTACATATTTTTATACTGTAAACTTTGGCTTTAAGCTTAAACATGTCATTGAATGCTGGTTTGAATAGTCCACTATTTGTTAATATCTAATTTTCTTTAGAGCAAATGCAATCAGTTGAAGATATATTTATTATTAATATGTCTTATTTATGACTATACACAATATTCTAACACGCTTTTCATAATTCTCAGATTAGACAGTCGAGTGTACTATTACACAATATATGCAAAGCATGAGAAAGGGATGCCTACATATGTCATATGACGTCAGACATGGCGTCAATAAACCAAATGAAGTCGGGAAAGTTACTTCTTCTCTCAACATATATCAACATTTTTAATAAATTCTCCTTTTACTAGCATGTTAGAATCAAATTAGCGTTATTTTTTATGCGTTGTAGTAATAATTTCAAATACTTTGCCATTAATCTCTCAGGCCAATATTCCTACACATTGGAACTTGAACCGTTCATTATTATGCATCAACATACTCAGAATAGATATATTTCCTAATAATAATCACATTCCGTGTTGATATCTGGGTTTTCTTGCACTTAAAAGTAGTCTCTGATATTTAGACTATTATCTCTAAAATTGTTTATCTAATCCAATATTATAAACGATATCAATAAAACTAGGTTACAAGATCAAGAATATAACAAAGTATATAGTAAATGAACAGGTAACCTAATTGGATATTAACGATTTGATACAAATGAATTACAAAGTGCCATTTTGGTAACAAAAGCTTCTCATAAATCTTGTTGAAAAACACAAATCAAGCGCATGTCGACGCATCTCGTTATAATATTAATATATTTTAAAACGTTTTGGATATTTGTCAGTCATGGACTGATAAATAATTCAAGAATAGAATCTAAGCGTCTGG
>NW_026861393.1:0-17736 GCF_026571515.1 Ruditapes philippinarum | reverse complement strand
CCCCAAAGAACTTTTTAATACAATTCCATCAAAAATCATAATTGATTATTTAAAAGAGATAAATTTGTATTCTAGGATCTAATTGGCTCATTTTTATTGTCATTTACAATGTTTTACATAATATTTTAAGCCTATTATAGCCTATTATAGCATTCGGCACGATATGGCCAGTTATGTGTTGACGTGCCGTAAAATCCAAACAAACAAACAAAACTTTCCAGTACCGTCCATGAACAGGCTCAATCAAACCGAGCCTGCAACATTTTCAATTTTGTTGTGTTGGACTTTCTTTAGGGATTCTGTATTTCTCTATTTAATTATACAATATTCAAGTAGGAAAACTGGAACCACCCTACCGCCTCCGTAGTCGAGGGGTTAGAGTCGATGACTTCTGATCCAGTTACCTCTCTGGCGTGGGTTCGATCCCCGGGAGATGCTTTGGTTATTGTTTTCTCGTTTAGGGCACACGCATTCTTTTACTTGGGGACCATACGCCGCTTTTCATGGAATGGCACGGCAGTGTCACATTGAAGGTTCCATGATTACCGCCGTATGAATACATCTGCGGATGTTTCTAAATTCAAACTTTTACTATTTCATGTTTAAATGTTGAATTCTGCTTAAGCCGGTGCTAGGGGGCGTAGATGGTAAAATAGATAAATACACAATCCCTAAAGAAAGCCCAACACGGTAAAATTGAAAATGTTGCAGGCTCGGGTTTGCGTTCATGGGGGTTGCGTTCATTGAACGCCGCCTTTCCTTGTTGATCTTGTTTATCATATTTTGATTGAGCCCGTTCATGGACGGTACTGGAAAGTGCAAAAAATCTGGAAACAAAGTGATCCCTCGGAAGCATTAATCACAACAAAATTACATAAGAATTGCAGACTCGGTTTGATTGAGTCTGTACATGAGGGATAATGAATAAGTGCAACATCCCTCACGCCCCCTAGCACCGGCTTGAGCGGTACTCAATTATCAACACTTAATAGTGCTGGCATCAATGATCCCGAAGGACCAGAAAAATATAACAAAACTGAAGTGAAGTACGGGGCAACTTTTTACAGCTGCCACACAGCACTTGACACCTGCTGTTGTGAAGTATAAAAATCTGGAAATAAAGTGATCCCTCGGAAGCATTAATCACAACAAAATTACATAAGAATTGCAGACTCGGTTTGATTGAGTCTGTACATGAGGGATAATGAATAAGTGCAATATCCCTCACGCCCCCTAGCACCGGCTTGAGCGGTACTCAATTCTCAACACGTAATAGTGCTGGCATCAATGATCCCGAAGGACCAGAAAAAAGTTACCGTCCACGCCCCTTAGCACCGGCTTAAGCAGAATTCAACATTTAAACATGAAATAGTAAAATTTAGAAACATCCGCAGATGTGTTCATACGGCGGTTATCATGGAACCTTCAATGTGACACGTTAGTGCCATTCCATGAAAAGCGGCATATGGTCCCCAAGTAAAAAAATGCGTGTGCCCTAAACGAGAAAACAATGGGCGGAACTAAATAAAATGGAATTTTGAAAGGGGATCAGAGGTTATGAAGCCTGCGTATCACAGATCAATTTTGCCGTGTTGGGCTTTCTTTAGGGATTCTCTATTTAACTATGTTTTGAAACTATAAATACCACAAGCACAACAATAATGTCGTGCTGAACGATCTTCAAGGTCATTAATTAAATGTACGGGGAGACGTTTTACAGCCGCCACACGGCACAAATAACACGGATGTGATCTTAAAATAGATAAATACACAATCCCTTAAGAAAGCCCAACACGGCAAAATTGAAAATGTTGCAGGCTCGGTTTGATTGAGCCTGTTCATGGACGGTACTGGAAAGTGCAAGTTACCGTCCACGCCCCCTGGCACCGGCTTAAACTTGCATTTTCCAGTACCGTCCATGAACAGGCTAGGCTGTTTTCATAAAATATGATAAACAAGATCAACAAGGAAAGGCGGCGTTCAATGTTTATTCACATAACGAATATTTAATATCAATCTCTTTTTACTACTTTTCTGAATTCTTAATTATATTTTGTGGTGGGGGTGGGGGCTATAAGGAATTCGCTTTGTCGCGTCAGTCGGTCCGTCTCCATTTTCGTGTCCGCTCTATACCTCCTATACTCATTGAAGGGTTTTCTTCAAACTTGGCTCAAATGTTCACCTCAACAAGGGGATGTGCAGAACCCATGGTGCCCATGTGTCAGCTCAAGTTCAAAATTCTGGAAACAAAGTGATGCCTCGGAAGCATTAATCACAACAAAATAACATAAGAATTGCAGACTCGGTTTGATTGAGTCTGTACATGAGGGATAATGAATAAGTGCAACATCCCTCACGCCCCCTAGCGAGCGGTACTCAATTCTCAACACTTTATAGTGTTGGCATCAATGATCCCGAAGGACCAGAAAATATAACAACACTGAAGTGAAGTACGGGGCAACTTTTTACGGCTGCCACACGGCACTTGACACCTGCTGTTGTGAAGTACAAAATTCTGGAAACAAAGTGATCCCTCGGAAGTTCAAATATCAAATATTGCACAGTATGTCGTGTCCGCTCTGTAAGTCCTACTCTAATTGAAAGATTTTCTTCAATCTTGGCTGCAATGTTCACCTCAACAAGGGGATGTGCAGAACCAATGTCACCCTTTTGCCGGCTTAAGGTCAAGGTCACAATTGAAGGTCAAATATCAAACAATCAAATATTACACAGTATGTCGTGTCCGCTCTGCAAGTCCTATACTAATTGAAAGATTTTCTTCAAACTTGGCTCAAATGTTCACCTCAACAAGGGGATATGCAACATCCATGTTGCCCATGTGTCAGCTCAAGGTCACAATTGAAGGTCAAATATCAAACAATCAAATATTACATAATATGTCGTGTCCGCTCTGTAAGTCCTACACTATTTGAAGGATTTTCTTCAAACTTGGCTCAAATGTTCACCTCAATAAGGGGATGTGCAGAACCCATGTTGCCCATGTGTCAGCTCAAGGTCAAGGTCACAATTTTCTTCAATCTTGGCTCAAATGTTCACCTCAACAAGGGGATGTGCAGATCCCATGTCACCCTTTTGCCGGCTTAAAATAGATAAATACAGAATCCCTAAAGAAAGCCCAACACGGCAAAATTGAAAATTTTGCAGGCTCGGTTGAACGCCGCCTTTCCTTGTTGATCTTGTTTTTCATATTTGATTGAGCCTGTTTAATGGACGGTACTGGAAAGTGCAAGTTACCGTCCACGCCCCCTAGCACCGGCTTAAGCAGAATTCAACATTTAAACATGAAATAGTAAAATTTTGAATTTAGAAACATCCGCAGATGTGTTCATACGGCGGTTATCATGGAACCTTCAATGTGACACTTCCGTGCCATTCCATGAAAAGCGGCGTATGGTCCCTAAGTAATAAAAAGCGTGTGCCCTAAACGAGAAAACAATGGGCGGAACTGAATAAAATGGAATTTTGAAAGGGGATCAGAGGTTATGAAGCCTGCGTATCACAGATAAGACGTCAAAAGACAAATTAAAAAGCAGGCAACATATCATGAGGGTGATTCAACATTATTCAAGTAGGAATATTGGAAGGTCAAGGTCACACTTGAAGTTCAAAAATTGACTGTACAAGTAGTCTTTTTGTGTCGCCTCTACGGAGTAGTGGCGACATATAGGGATCACTTCTCCGTCGTCTGTCTGTCCGTCACAAAACTTGTCCGGACTACTCCTCTTAAACTACTGTAGCAATTTCATCCAAACTTTACAGGAATGATCAGTACCAAAAAATAGATAAATACAGAATCCCTAAAGAAAGCCCAACACGGCAAAATTGAAAATGTTGCAGGCTCGGTTTGATTGAGCCTGTTCATGGACGGTACTGGAAAGTGCAAGTCTAGTTGTGCATATTGTCAGCATTTTCCGGTTCAATGATTTTTGGCAGAGTTATGGCCCTTTAATAATTTTTAATTTTGAAGTTTGTCCGGACTACTTCTCTTATACCACTAAAGCAATTTCAATGAAACTTTACAGGATTGATCTGTAGCTCAAGTCCTTGCGCATATTGCAAGGGTTTTCCGGTTGAATGATTTTTGGCCGAGTTATGGCCCTTTGATAAAAAAGGTGTATTTTTCTGTGTGTTGCCAGATACGCAAAAGCTTGTTTGGACTACTCCTCATAAACTACTGGTGCAATTTTATCCAAACTTTACAGGAATGATCAGGACCAAGTCTAGTTGTGCACTGTCCGTCTGTCTGTCCGTCTGTCACAAACTTTGTCCCAACATGAAATTGGCCATCATGAGGCGACACATGTGATTACTGATCGCTCTTGTTTTCACCAGAGATAATTTCTTTTTATGTGTTTGTGCCACATAAGTTATTCCCTTAACCACCTTTCCAAGTCGTCTTCTGTCAAGGACATTGGTGGCGGTATGAATCGCATTCAGCGATAGTTCTAGTTAAGAGATTTTTCTAACAAAATTCTTGAAACAAAGTGATCCCTTGGTATCATTAATCACAACAAAATAACATAAGAATTGCAGCCTCGGTTTGATTGAGTCTGTACATGAGTAATAATGAAAACGTGCAAAATTCTGGAAACAAAGTGATCCCTCGGAAGCATTAATCACAACAAAATAACATAAGAATTGCAGACTCGGTTTTATTGAGTCTGTACATGAGGGATTACTCACGCCCCCTAGCACCGACTTCAGCGGTACTCAATTCTCAACATTATAGTGTTGGCATCAATGATCCCGAAGGACCAGAAAATATAACACTGAATCTTTAATGGAACATGAAACAAATTCTGGTTCAGACAAAGCAGATATATTTATTAATTTACCTCGGTCTACCTTTAACTATCTTACATTTTTGACCTTGTGCTTGTTTCCAAGTGATTTGGCTATGGAAGGGCAGTCTCGGCGTATATGTCCGACTTTTTCGAAAAAGACACCTCTGTCGAAATTGCCGGAAGCAAGCCTCGATGATAACCATTAAATAGAGAAAACGTGATAAACAAGATCAACAAGGAAAGGCGGCGTTCAATGAACGCTACCCCCATATGACCCAGCAACATGAACTAGTGGCAAGGAGCCCAGGCGGACCCCCCAAAAAAACAGGGCAGGGCACAAGTCAGCATGGACAGTTTAATCACTAAATGATGAATTATTAGTAACTGATTAGGAATTAAAGGAAAACAAATAAATGATTGAATAATAGGCCCACAAAGTCAAAGGGCACAGGGAAGAGGACAGGAAACCGGGGAAAAAAAGGGGGGGGGGGGCATCAATGATCCCGAAGGACCAGAAAAATATAACAACACTGAAGTGAAGTACGGATCATCTTTTTACAGCTGCGAAACAGCACTTCCCACCTGCTGTTGTAAAGTATAAAAATCTGGAAACAAAGTGATCCCTCAAAGCATTAATCACAACAAAATTACAAGAGAATTGCAGACTCAGCCCAACTTAACAAAATTGAAAATGTTGCAGCTCTGTTTGATTGAGCCTGTTCATGGACGGTACTGGAATGTGCAAGTTATTGTCCACGCCCCCCTCTAGCACCGTCTTAAGCAAAATTCAAGATTTAACACGAAAATGATGAAATTTTGAATTTAGAAACATCGGCAGATGTGTTCATAAAGTCCACGGTTATGACGTACTGAAACAGCAAAATCCATGACAGTACATCTCAGAACATTTATTGTCCTTGTTTCTCTTTCTTTCGTTTAAGAGCTTTGTTCCATTTCTTTACAGTAATGCTATGTTTAGGTACATTATGTAAACGAAAGAAAATTATAAAGTTGACTTAACTTTTCTTTTTACCTTGTCTTTACTTTTTGACATGATTGAGTCTGTACATGAGGGATAATGAATACGTGCAACATCCCTCACGCCCGCTAGCACCGGCTTGAGCGGTTGATATTATTTCACATTACATGTCCCACTCTTTTCACCATTATGTCCGCCCTAGGTTTTTTGAGTGTGTCGGGGGCCGCGTCCTGTGAACGTTGCCTTTGCCTTGTTGATCTTATTCTTGTTTTTTTTACTACTTATACGATAGAACTTCTACTTTATGATTCTTGTTTTGGAAGCCGAAGGCATGTGTATAAAATCCTTGGCTACAGAATCTAATGCCTTGGCGACCCTTATCACACATCTCGAAACAGACGATTCTTAGGAGCCCTGTAGAATCGCCGACAAGGCGCATGAATGACCCTGTGGCGAAAAACCACAGGGCTGGCAGAAGCTATACAATTGGCGACACAGATTGATCCTTCTCGTAGATTTTGTCAGAAATCTCTCTACTAAAGTCAGAATATACAAAATGGACGCCTTAGAAAATCGGTATCTTTTTCTAAGGTCGCCATCATCCATGTCATCTAACGAGAATCGTTTCTAAAAACCCGTTTATCACGCCGACGACGAAGACGTACTCGTCTCAAAAGCGCCATTTTGATTGTCTAAGACAAAAACTGAGACACCAAACCGTTGTATGGGGAGTTGCGTTCATTGAACGCCGCCTTTCCTTTTTGATTTTGTTTATCATATTTCAATATATCTGAGAAAAATCTCAAATCTAAACATAGAGAAAATAAGTATCGCTAAAAAAAGCCCAACACGGCACAATTGAAAATGTGAAAATGTTGCAGGCTCGGCCTGTCCCCTTCCCCTTTGTGGGCCTATTATTTTTTTCTTTGAATTCCTAATCAGTTACAAATTATTTATCATTTAATGATTAACCTGTACGTGCTCTGTCTTTGCCCTGTTCTGTTTGGGGTCCGCCTGGGCTCCTTGCCATTGGCTCTTGTTGCTGGGTCATATGGCGGTTGCGTTCATTGAACGCCACCTTTCCTTGTTGATCTTGTTTATCATATTTTATTTGATGGACGGTACTGACGGACACCCTCTAGCACCGGCTTAAGCAGAATTCAACATTTACTATGAGCTGGTACAATTTTGAAACATCCGCAGATGTATTCATTTGGCGGTTATTATGGAACCTTCAATGTGACACGCAAGTGCCATTCCATGAAAAGCGGCATATGGTCCCTAAGTAAAACAATGCGTGTGCCCTAAACGAAAAACAATGGGCGGGACTAAATCTGTGATACGCAGGCTTCATAACCTCTGATCCCCTTTCAAAATTCCATTTTATTTAGTTCAGCCCATTGTTTTCTCGTTTAGTGCACACGCTTTTTATTACTTGGGGCCGCTTTTCATGGAATGGCACGGAAGTGTCACATTGAAGGTTCCATGATAACCGCCGTATGAACACATCTGCGGATGTTTCTAAATTCAAAATTTTACTATTTCATGTTTAAATGTTGAATTCTGCTTAAGCCGGTGCTAGGGGCGTGGACGGTAACTTGCACTTTCCATTACCGTGGTGATGTCACGTGGTGGTGGTGACACATGTTGTTGTTGATGATGATGATGATTACACACACACACCAATAAATATATATGGTCATTTAATGCACAAATCTGAGAAAATCCAGTAATTTAACCTTCAAGGTCAAGGTCATTAAAGAGCCCAAGTGTTTGATAAACAACAAGGTCTTGTCCTTAAGTATGTTCTGTTATAATATGAAGTTGATCCCTTCAAGAATAGCAAAACAGCCAAAACAATGAAAATTTTAATAATTTGACCTTCAAAGTCAAGGTCATTTATGAGTGAAGGTCAAGGTCTGTCTGGTTATTTTTAAGGGATATTCTTGAAGATTATTAGGTTCAAGTGTGAAGACAATCCATTCAAATATAATAAAGTAACAGCCAATAACAGCATGAACAAGCAAAATTTGGACTTTTAACCTCGAAGGTCAAGGTCATTTCTGAATGAAGGTCAAGATTAGTGTGGTCTACTGAAAGGTCTTGTCTCAAGGGTTGTTATGGCCAAGTATGAAGACAATACACCAAGAATTTCCAGGTACAAATTTGCGGACGGCAACGCCACCGCGACTATAGCAATACCTCTACTTTTAAAAAAAAAGTCTAGCTAAAAATGAATATTGTTGGAAAGTGAATTACAATAAGCAAACAAATTCATTTATACGACTTACAAGTGGATTTGAAGGAAAAATCTTGATGTTTCACATGCTGAATTACGTGTTGCCCATTCTCGTTACCTGTATGTAAAAAGAATATGTTTCATCATATAATGATAAAAATGAATATTGTTGAAAAGTGAATTACAATAAGCAAACAAATTCATTTATACGGTAATAACAGATGCAATTAATATATAAGAAGATATCTTGAACAGTGCGACTTTGTGTGACATCAAACGATGAACGCACACGCTGGCTTTGATCTATGGCACCTGGATTGAATGCCTGAATTCAGGTCTCTCGAAATAAGTTTTGAATAGACGCTGGTGTTGTTTGGTCAACAGAATATTTCAAGACAACCTTGCAAATTGTAAGTCTCTGACTCACGACCCCCAATCTGCTTGCAATCGATGAAAACCTACCCTTAAGTGGTCCTATTATCTGAAACCGTAAAGGAAACATAAAATGGAGACAAAACAATTGTATTTAAGCAATCTTTCAGCCTGCAAAATTTGCTCTTAAATACCTTTCATTCTTTTATCATAATACCTTTATGCTTTACTCATCTATTTTATGATGTTATTAATTATATATCACTGTAATAAATCACATGCTACTGTCTGCCGAATACGATGACCTGTTCTCAGGTATTTTTTTTTGTAATGGCATATCTTACCTTAACAACTAGATGTTGCAAAAAAGGTGTGGTATGAGCAGGTAATCTCATTAAGATACCATTTTCAAAGGCCTTTTCTATTAGTTTCAAGGTTATGTGGGAGTCATGATTGTCCATTATCGACAAAACTGGTATCTGTTTGCTGCAGTGTACCAAAATAGTACTGGGTAACACTTCTGTGTACCCATTGGCATGGTATGTTTCTATAACAGAATTACCATTACATAGTATGAGTCAAGGGCTAGAAAGGGATGGGGGCAATATGTTGTTCGAATTTCTTGTTGTTGTTTTTTCTTGTATTTTTTTTATTGAAATTCTATTTTCTTGCGTAATACTCCATTACTTATGTGGTTTGTTTTTTTCCACATAACTAGCTCACATGTACTGAAATACATTTATATCAGACTGATAATTACAAAATTTTATTGTAGTCGTACTAACTTTTTTTTTTTTAAACTATTTTTATCACGAGAAAATGCCATGTAAATAAAGTGAAATTTACCTGAAGCGGACTTTCAGTAGTGCGAAATTCCTTTCAATTAGGCATCTTGTTGCCATGTGCGAATTACAAAATTTTATTGAAGTCGTACTAACTTTTCTTTTTATCCCCCGCCGAAAAATTTCGGCGGAGGATATAGAAATAGTCTCCGTCCGTCCGTCCTTCGTCCTTCCGTCCGACATTTTTGTCCGGAGCATATCTCTAAAAGTATTTAAGTTATCAACTTGAAACTTCATAGGTGGATAGACCTCATTAAGGAGGAGTGCAGTGCACAAGAATGATAACTCTACCTTGCATGATTTTTGAGTTATTGCCCTTTGTTATTTATCAAAATTAATTTTTGTCCAGAGCATAACTCGTAAAGCCTATGAGATATTAACATGAAACTTCATAGGTGCATAGATCTCACTCAGGAGGTGTGCAGTGCACAAGAATGATAACTCTACCTTTCATAATTTTTGAGTTATTGCCCTTTGTTATTTTTCATACCTAATTTTTCACCAGAGTGGAGCATAACTCAAAAAGTGTTTGAGATATCAACATGAAATGTCATAGGTGGATAGATCTTATTGAGGAGGAATGTTGTGCGCAAGAATGATAACTCTTCCCTATACAATTTTTGAGTTATTGCCCTTTGTTTTTTTTCATGCTTTGCCCTTTGTTATTTTTCATACCTAATTTTTCACCTGAGTGGAGCATAACTCAAAAAGTGTTTGAGATATCAACATGAAATCTCATAGGTGAATAGATCTTATTGAGGAGGTATGTTGTGCGCAAGAATGATAACTCTTCCCTATACAATTTTTGAGTTATTGCCCTTTGTTTTTTTCATGCTATTTTGTCCAGAGCTTATCTGAAAAAGTATTTGAGGTATCAACTTGAAACTTCATAGGTGGGTGGATCTCATTGAGGAGGAGTGCAGTGCACAAGAATGATAACTCTACCCTGCATATTTTTTGAGTTATTGCCCTTTGTTATTTTTCATTCTATTTTGTCCAGACTTTATCTCAAAAAGTATTTGAGGTATCAACTTGAAACTTCTTAGGTGGATGGATTTCATTGAGGAGGAGTGCAGTGCACAAGAATGATAACTATACCTTTCATAATTTTTGAGTTATTGCCCTTTGTTATTTTTCATACCTAATTTTTCACCGGAGTTGAGCATAACTCAAAAAGTGTTTGAGATATCAACATGAAATGTCATAGGTGGATAGATCTTATTGAGGAGGAATGTTGTGCGCAAGAATAATAACTCTTCCCTATACAATTTTTGAGTTATTGCCCTTTGTTTTTTGCATGCTATTTTGTCCAGAGCTTATCTGAAAAAGTATTTGAGGTATCAACTTGAAACTTCAAAGATGGATGGATCTCATTTAGGAGGAGTGCAGTGCTTAAGAATGATAACTCTACCCTGCATTATTTTTGAGTTATTGCCCTTTGTTATTTTTCAAAATTAATTTTTGTCCAGAGCATAACTCAAAAAGCCTTTGAGATATCCAAATGAAACTTCATAGGTGCAAAGATTTCACTCAGGAGGTGTGCACTGCACAAGAATGATAACTCTACCTTTTATAATTGTTGTGTTATTGCCCTTTGTTATTTTTCATACCTAATTTTTCACCGGAGTTGAGCATAACTCAAAAAGTGTTTGAGATATCAACATGAAATGTCATAGGTGGATAGATCTTATTGAGGAGGAATGTTGTGCGCAAGAATAATAACTCTTCCCTATACAATTTTTGAGTTATTGCCCTTTGTTTTTTGCATGCTATTTTGTCCAGAGCTTATCTGAAAAAGTATTTGAGGTATCAACTTGAAACTTCAAAGATGGATGGATCTCATTAAGGAGGAGTGCAGTGCTTAAGAATGATAACTCTACCCTGCATTATTTTTGAGTTATTGCCCTTTGTTATTTTTCAAAATTAATTTTTGTCCAGAGCATAACTCAAAAAGCCTTTGAGATATCAAAATGAAACTTCATAGGTGCAAAGATTTCACTCAGGAGGTGTGCACTGCACAAGAATGATAACTCTACCTTTTATAATTGTTGTGTTATTGCCCTTTGTTCTTTTTCATACTTAATTTTTCAATTCAATTTTTTTCTCAAAAAAATTTTGAGGTATCAACTTGAAACTTCATAGGTGGATAGATTTTACTGAGGAGGGATGCAGCACACAAGAATGATAACCTACCCTGCATTATTTTTCAGTAATTGCCCTTTGTTATTTTCAGCCATCAGTATTCACATAGGTTTCAAATCTGTAATCACTATAGCCATCAGTTTTCATTACCAAAAGACCTCTTAAAATGGAATTATTCCGCTCTACTACATACACATTCTTCCAATGAGCAAACACATTCGGCGGGGGATGGCCATGTTGACATGGCTCTTGTTTAAAACTATTTTTATCACGAGAAAATGCCATGTAAATAAAGTAATATTTACCTGAAGCGGGCTTTCAGTAGTGCGAAATTCCTTTCAATTAGGCATCTTGTTGCCATGTGCGCTTCATTAAAACGTCTCTCTTGTTCAGTCTGCACATTTAGAAGTGGTGTTATTAGCCATTTTTTTCAATGGGTAGCCCGAGTCCCCTAACAGCCAGCCATTGTATGTTGACTCAAATATGCCAAGCAGTGTTGAATTAGCTAATATGAAAGCATCATGTGTACTGCCAGGCAGTAAATCTGAGGGTGGTCGGCACCTATTAAAGAATGTATATACATCAAAGATATGTTCTTGATGCATAACAGCTGATTTTTATAAATTTTAAATGAACTCATTAGAATCTGTAGTTAAGATACAACATTTTAAAAGAAGAGGTATTGTTCCAGTCCTGGTGGCGTTGCCGTTGCCATACCTGGATCATAACTTTTTTGGTTCTTGGTGTATTGTTTTCATACTTGGCCACAACAACCCTTGGGACAAGACCTTTCGGTAGTTCACTCTTACCTTGACTTTTATCTATAAATGACCTTGACCTTCAAGGACAAATGTCTAAATTTTGCTTGTTTTTGCTATTATTGGCTGTAACTTTGTTATTTATGAACGGATTGTCTTCCAACTTTAATAAAGTAGTCCTTTATATAATTAGACAGACGTTGACCTTCACTCCTAAATGACCTTGACTTTGAAGGTCAAATTATTAAAATTTTCATAATTTTGGCTGTTATAACTGGCTGTAACTTTGCTATTATTGAATGGATTGACTTCATATTATAACAGAACATTCTTAAGGATAATTAATGAATTTTCACTGATTTGTGCATTAAATGACTATATATATTTTTTATTCTCTATATATATTATGCACATCTTTATTTTTCTTCTTCTGTAATACACATGCGGATATATGAAAAGGATTCATACTTTTACAAAACTAATGTGACAAGACAGACCTATTAAAATTATAAAATGAAAATTTTAAGACTTGTGCAAACGTTTCTTTGTTTGCTCTTGGAAAAAGTAAAAAGTCGAGCGTTACCCCGCCCGGCGGTGGCTCATGTTATGAGTGTATATTTATTAACTGGTATTAATGTTGGAGTTAATATGCATCTAAGAGGCTCGCATTAATATGATTTTATCCAACTTGTACAATAAAATCAGTATTAAAGCTACACTTGCCCAATAGCATCTATTTATTATTTACTTATAAATGAAATATTCAGAAATTTCGATGAAATGTGTATTTACTTTTTCCGTAATTTAGCTGCAAAAACATTAGCGTCATGTAATGTATGTTTTTCACAACTCCAATAGATATAGATAAAGTGCCATACTAGTGTCTGAAATAACAAAATTTATCAGTCATGGTTAAGTAAAAAAAAGTTGACGTTCTGCCAGGCCTGCTATTTTACTCTTGCCTGATAATTTTTTAATATAATATAAGAAACTTGCTTGGTATTTTATTTATCATGTTTTCAATTTTAGTGTACATTTCTTCCTTTAAATTTTAAATGAATAAAAACATGTCAAGAATTTGCCAAGGATCATATCCTTGTGAAATAAACACAATTTTATTTTTTTCAAATCTAAGGGAGCATTCAATATACAAAAAAATATTTTTTTAAGTTTTAAAAGTTTAAAGGGACTCACTCCACTGAGGCTTTTTGACATGATGGGACTGAAATTATTTTTTTTCCAGATAAATGTACCATTTGATGTAGGTTCAGACCACAAATCTTTGTGCAAAATTTCAGATCATTCGCGCATTTCGTTTTTTCCAGAATAATAATTCAAATTGTAAAAAACGACCCAAAATGAAAAGCGTTTAAACACTTTTCACACAAATTGGGCTAAGAAAAGCATAAAAATACGATTTTCAATTTATTTTAAAGTATACTTCTTTACTATCTTTGCATATATTTCTGTTTAGAGTCCCGCCGGTGCTAGGGGGCGTGGACGGTAGTTTGCACTTGACAGTACCGTCCATGAACAGGCTCAATCAAACCGAGCCTGCAACATTCTCAATTTTGACGTGTTTGGCTTTCTTTATAGATTCTTATTTTCTCTATTCCCGCAGCTCAATAATGTAAGAAATTCAAATGTTATGTTTTATTTAATATTTTCACAATTTTAAATAAAAAAATGTTACAGTCTCTGCTTTTGAAATTCCAATATATATAGAGGTGTCTGATAAACATGATGGTGAATGAAAAATTTTTATTTAAAAGGCAACGCACTATTTCAACAAAATCAATATAATGGTATGATAAATCAGTATTAAAACCAAACAATGCATAAAAATATCTTTATTTTACAGTTACACCATCAATGAATACAATACAGCATATTATGCACTATTTAGACTCTGGTAATTAAAAGAAGAAGTAAGTCCAATATGCATTTAATATGCAATTTTTAGTACTCTGGAATTGAATATGATGTAAAATTGATAAGATTAGACCCAATAATGATTTGAATTGGTGAATATAGCAGTCCAATTGCTGGGAATTTATTAGTTAGATTTTATTAGATGTGGAATAATTAATTTTATTAGAATTTTGTCTTAAATTCATTATTGAATGTAAACTGGTAAAAAATCCTCAATATATGAAATGGGAGGTCATTGAACTAAACATCTTTTAAAAATGTGGTTTTCCGCTCTGTCCTGTTTTTAGTCCCCTACCGGTTTACCGGAGGGGACTTTAGGTTTACCCTCTGTCCGTCAGTCCGTCCGTCCACAAAACTGGATCCCGCGATAACGCAAAAAGTACTGAAAATATTTTAATGAAACTTGATATATGGATAGATGGCAGTATGGAGATTATGCACGTCTTTTTCTTTTCTTCCTATGTTGAAAATTCTGGTTGCTATGGCAACAAATAGACTGAAAATATGGCAAATTTTACACATAACCTGGATCCCGCGATAACGCAAAAAGTACTGAAAATATTTTTATGAAACTTAATATATGGATAGATGGCAGTATGGAGATTATGCACGTCTTTTTCTTTTTTTCCTATGCTGAAAATTCTGGTTGCTATGGCAACAAATAGACTGAAAATATGGCAAATTTTACACATAACCTGGATCCCACGATAATGCAAAAAGTACTGAAACTATTTTTATGAAACTTGATATATGGATAGATGGCATTATGGAGATTATGCACGTCATTTTCTTTTTTCCTATACTGAAAATTGTGGTTGCTATGGCAACAAATAGACTGAATATATTGCAAATTTTACACATAACCTGGATCCAGTAATAACGCAAAAAGTATTGAAAATATTTTTATGAAACTTGACATATGGGTAGATGGCAGTATGGAAATTATGAACATCCTGTTTTTATCTTCCTATGTTGGAAATTCTGGTTGCTATGGCAACAAATAGACTGAATTTCAAGATTTCTGATTCTAGTTTTTAAGTTTTTTCACTTTAAGTTCTTTATTTCTTAAGGTATTTACTTCAAACTTTAAATATAAGTTGCTAGTCATCAACCACATCATATGTGACAAGGTTTACAACTCTAGGACAAAATTTATCAGAATTACCTCCCTTGAACTTAAAATTTTCATGAAAAAATATTTTATTTTTTTTAATAACTTCTTTTTTTCTGAATGTATCTACTTCAATCTTAATATAAATGTTTCTTATTATCACTCAACTTTTGTGAGAAAGTTCAGTACTCTAGCAAGACTATTTCCAGAATTATGCCCCTTTTGAACTTTGAGAAATTGGTAATTTTTACTCCAACTTCTTCAATCATGATAGGATTTTCTTCAAACTCCCACATCATAATAATAATTATGACAAGGTTTATAAATCTAGCATCCATATTTCCAGAATAATCTCCTCCTTAAACTTTTAATTTTTCCTATTCGTTCTTTTAACTTTCATTTACTTCAAATTCAAAATAAACATTCATTATTCATACCTTCATTACTACTTGTTCTTTGTAACAATCACATCATGTATGACATCTTGCATCTTTATTTCAAGAGTTATCTCCTTTTTAAAAATTTTGCTTTTAAAAATGTTATATTTTGATAACAGGGATGTTAAAAAAATAACTTTAGAGTGTCCTTCAGTCCGTCTGTCTGTCTGTACATAAAAACTGGTACCTGTGATCACTTTTAAAGAACTTTTTCAATAAATTTACTTAAAATAGAAACATAAGTGAATGGCCAATGTTCAGAATGTTGCTGGGGTTCTAACCGGTAGGGGACTTATGGATTGCTTGCAATACTATGATAATTGCTTGTTGTTTGAGGTCCGTCTGGGCTCCTTGCCACTGGTTCTTGTTGCTGGGTCGTATAGGGGTTGCGTTCATTGAACGCCGCCTTTCCTTGTTGATCTTGTTTATCATATTTTTTCTCTCAGCAGTAGCAACTAGTAATGTTTACACATGCAGTATTTAAGATACAAATATGAACTTTGTGATAAAAGTTTAATATTTAGATTTTATATCTGCTTTTGTTATAGTCAATATTACTTGTTCCTTGACATTGAATTTTTATATTCTTATAGAGTTTCCTTCGGATCATTTCATAAATGAAGATTAATAAAATCTGAAAACTGTTATAGTTGCTTTTTATCGATATATATCTCAATTTGATGTTATTCCAACAAATCTTTATCAGTTTCTCTCTATAAGCATGTCAAACCCCAATTTTGGTGTCCCCTCTACAGAGTATTAGCGACAAAAGGGATAACTTCCCCCTTGTCTGTCTGTCAGAAAACTTGTCTGGACTACTCAAAAATCACTGGTGCCATTTCATCCAAATTTTACAGGAATAATCAGTATCAAGTTCAGTTGTGTATATTGTAAAAATTTTACTTTTTGGTGATTTTATCAGGAATCATGACCCTTGACTGGTTTCCATTCTCAAAGTTTGTCCAGACGACTCATCTTATACAACTAACGCAATTTTAATTTAGCCTCATCACAGTTTTTTATGGCTCCTGCTATACAGTACTGGCAACATTCAGTTGGCTAACATGAGGCGACATATGTGATCACTGATCTCCCTTGTTAATAAATTGCAGTGAAGTAAAGCAGTTGATTGGGGATTTCTGCACATTTTTCCTATAACCCATTTGGCAATATTCTAAAAGTCTTGATCGGTTAGGGGCTTCCGTGGCCGAGTGGTTAAGGTCGTTGACTTCAAGCCACTTGCCCCTCACCGCTGTGGGTTCGTATCCAGACAGGGACTTTGGATTCTTTCATGTGAGGAACCTATCCAGCTAGCTTACGGAACGTTGGTGGTTCTACTCGGGTGCCCGTTCGTGCCTAAAATAATGCACGGAGGGGCACCTGAGGTCTTCCTCCACCAGTAAAACTGGAACGTCGCGATATGACCTATACTGTGTCGATGTGACGTACAAAAACCAAAAAACAAAACCAAATCTTGATTGGTTACCATTTTACCAGGAGTATCAGTACTGCACATTCAAAGCTAGTGTAACGACGTTGGTAAGAACGTCATAATACTGATAATGGACTTAATAAAGCAAAAACTAAAGTAAGTGATTAACATAATGGTGTTAATCTAGCTTTTCAATGAAAGGGTTTCTGTGCCTAAAACGTTTTACTAATGCAAGCTTGCAATACTTACTTGTATGTGTCAAACAAACCTCTATTCTTCATGAAACGCATCCTTGATCTCTTAACAATCTCTATCACATAACACCTTATCAAAGCACGTGTCATCCATAACCCGTGTCTGGCCATGTTAATTAGATAGTTGACAGTACTTGTCTCTTTTCCTGGTGTCAGTTGTCTAGTTGTGTGACGAAAATGCTTCCTATACTTCATATACTTCATTTGATTACCTCCCCTTAGTATGATTTCGCCATTTGTACAGTAAAACAATTTATTTTTATGTGAAGATAACAGGATAAACAAAAGGTAATTAAGGTAATTTAGTAATTATACTTTTGTTACGATATATATTTGAAGAATTGTCAAGTGTGTTTATCATTTGAATTGTTTATCTGTTTGTTTTATGGTTTGTAAGGAAATTTAATCCAAGAAACAGACGCTTATAAAAGCT
>NW_026861392.1:0-56137 GCF_026571515.1 Ruditapes philippinarum | reverse complement strand
GTTTTCAAAAAAATGACTGTATGAAAAAACCCTCACAAGTTTAAAAAGAAATTTTGTTCATACGTATGAACAAAATCAGAACGGCTAATTTTTTGTTGTTTATTTTTCCTCTGTGAGTTTATTTTGTTCAGACGTATGAACAAAATTTGTTTCAAAATAACCATAAAATTATGAAATTATGCAGTGTTCATTATCATATGTAAGAAAAAACCCTCACAAGTTGAAAAAAGAAATTTTGTTCATACGTATGAACAAATTTGAAACGGCTTTTTTTGTTCTTTATTTTCACTGTGCGAGTTGGTTTTTTTCAGACGTATGAACAAAATTTGTTTCAAAAATAACCTCAAAATTACTGAAATAATGCAGTGTTTCATACGTATGAACAAAATTGAAATGCTAATTACTTTTAATGTGCTACTTTCGCTGTGTGGTTAGTTTTGTTCAACGTATGAACAAATTTGTTTCAAAATAACCACAAAATTATGCCAGTGTTCATACGTATGAACAAAAACCTGCCAATTTTAAAAAGAAAAATAGTTTTGTTCATACGTATGAACAAAATCGAAGTGGCTATTTTTTGCTCTGTGTCAGTTTTGTGTTCAGACGTATGAACAAATTTTCAAAATAACCACAAAAATTATGCCAGTGTTCATACGTATGAACAAAAACCTGCCAATTTAAAAAAGAAAAATAGTTTTGTTCATACGTATGAACAAAATCGAAGTGGCTTTTTTTGCTCTGTGTCAGTTTTGTTCAGACGTATGAACAAATTTGTTTCAAAATGACCACAAAAGATTGTGATGCAGTGTTCATACGTATGAACAAAAACCTTACAAGTTGAAAACAAAATTGTTCAACATTGAAGCGTCTGTTTATGTGCTATTTTTCAGTATGTGAGGTAATTTTGTTCATACGTATGAACAAAATTTTGTTAAAAAATACTCAATAATGCTGAACTTATTCAGCGTTCATACGTATGAACAAAATCTTGACAAGTTGAGAAAAAAATTTGTTCATACGTATGAACAAGTTTGAAACTGCTAATATATTTGTTATTTTTTACACTATTCTTATTTTTTGTTCAGACGTATGAACAAAAATTGTTGAAAAATAAAAATATATTGCTAAAATTTTTCTGTTTTTGTCCTATTTTGCCCAAAAAGCAGTATTTTTTAGTGTGTTTTTTCAAAGAAATAACTCTAAAACGGGCCAAAAAGAGGGACACTCGGAAAATCCTCTTTTATTCTGGAAGCAGATTTAAGTGAAATATGGAAAACATTTTTACGAAACATGATAAAATATGTGGAATTTCATCATTTTGATCGAAAACATATACCATATTTCACGAAAAAAATAAAAAAAATAATTTCATTATAAAAAAAATTCTTGGCGAATTTTTGCTTACTTGCGGTCTTGTTTTGACTGTTTCTGCACGCGCTGTTTGGCGCTACATTGTGACGTCACGTAAAAAAAACCTTTAAACGTCTGTACAGTGTTAATTACTGAATAAACGATATTGGTGACCGGATTTATTTTCTTAGTTAGACCATTTTCTATACTTAGTTCGTCAAGAAGGTTGCTTTTTATTAATCAGATTTTTCAAACAAAATAACGAAAGAAGTCCCTTAGAATAAATATGACTTTTGACTCCGTTCACGTTCATATTTATATTTCATATTTATGTTTAACAAATATGAAATATATTTGACTGATATAGCACCATAATTTACTGGAAAAAATATTATAATGGAAATAACATCAATTCAAAATGCATGTATATTTCATTTTTGTCAACATTAATTAAAATTATTATATATTACATCTATAATTCCAAAATATTGTGCAACATAAAATCATTCCTTCAAGTTGTGCTAAAGAGTTTTTTAAACGTTTTGTCATAATTTATGTTTTAGTAAGTTATGTCGTTATAATTCATTTTATTTCACGTATAATTGTCTGTTTATTTACACGGTGTTATGCATGCTCTTATTGTTTCAATGTAATATAGATATAAGAATGATAACTATGTGTAAATAATTTATTTTATCAAAACATAATTTTTCAAAGTGCTTACTTTCGGCAACTTATTCCTTGTTACAGAAAGCTAACCATCTAATATATGACAAGTGTCTGTGCTGTACAGACTGAAGTAATCGAACATTTTTGATGTCAGTTATTCTACCACGGCACTGAAAAAATTGGCACAATTTGCAGTCTTTCAAACGTTAATAAATATTTTTAACAATAAATTTCGACTTTGAACAAATAATATCAGCAGAAAAACAATGTTATGCTGGGTCATGCTGGCTATAGACAGAACACTAGTTTCATACTTAAAATAATCAACGAAATTATCTAGAAGAATAAAGCTGTAAACATCTCCATTTGCGTCGGACGCGTTCTCTTCAATTCCATTATAATGCAAAACTGTCTGTATTAAAATGTCATAGTATACAATGTCAAATGTCAAGGTTCCTTTTACAAAATGTGATTTAACATGTTTTCATTTCTGTAAAAGAAAAGTTATGTTTTTCATTAAAGAATAAAACTTAAAATTTGGTAAGTTTTGCTTTACATAGAGGAGGATAAAGCCATTTAAAGTACGGCAGTATAGGATTGCTTAACAACAGACTATTTTACCATTACTATTCATGAGAATATGTCACGATCCTGGGGACCTCAAAGTTAAAATATGGTATACACTTTTTAGGCGATAATCAACAAAACAAAACACATCATTTTATATTCCTTTGGATAATAACAGCCAGATAACATAGTTCATGAAAATTTTGAGTTTTGTGATGAGAAGTAAATGTTATGGTAATTGTGTACTTTACTTTAATAATGTGAATTAAACGGTGATTATAAGCGTAAAGTATTATCCAGTAATTAAAGTTGCACTTTTTTGCAATAGATTTGTTTCAATGGCATTGTCTCGCAAACTTTAACAATAACTTAGCTACTATTCCATTTGTTATAACTTTGATTAATTTAAGATTTTATATCTTTGTATTCGACAACATTCAGTTATCCATTTTTGTAATAACAGCTCTTGTTAATCTTTTATTTATATATTTAACTTTGAAAATAGTTTTCCATATATAGCTTCACATTTAATTTAATTTTATAATGTTTATTAAATACTTTGAAAAGAAGTTAGAAAGCTTTTCAACTAAGTTATTCCAGAATATATATATATTATTAAAATATCATTTTGCATAATCTGGAATTGGCATGAACTGTTTAAATACGGATTTAAAATATATATTTCCATGAAATTCTAGAGCAATGACGTTGGTGTTTTATTTAACTTGTACATGCATCTCTTTAAAGTTATTAACAACCTCCTTCAAACAGAGCATATACAGCTTGTTTTTTGCTTATCTGCCATTACGAAGCTCTATAAATGTACACATTAAATATTAAAGTGTCACTGATGACAGAAGGATACATGCCGCATGAAGAATATATACAAACATATTGCGGTGAGTAAAAATAATAATAATTATGTAAAATTGACAAGAAATAATTGCAGTTTTAATGATATTCCAGAGATAGCTATGTTGAAATAGAAAGTTCTAATATTAACATATGTACTACAACTATATTTTACATGTTTGTTACAGCCAAAAAGAAAAATAAGAAAAATAGTGATAAATAAAATGATATACAAGTCAGGTGCAGCTGCAAACGGCCAGACAATATCAGTCAACAAAAATACCACTTACACTTAGTTTAGTGTTCAGTAAATCAATTTTTGTTTTTATATTAATGGAGAAATAGATGGTTTACAAACTCATTTGACAATGTGTGTTTCTTTATGCAACAAAGTAGATATAATCTAATATCTTAAATAGATAGAAGATACATCATTATAATCATTTTAAATGAAATAAGATGTCAAGATATACACACATGGATATATGTATATATATCACAACATTTACAAATAATAATAAGTTCCAAGTTATAGCTAGATCAATATGGAATAATGACTGTGTTTAATAATTAACTGTTCAGTTATTAACTATTCTCAGATATGTTCCCGGAATCTATTATTATGCAAATATTGTCATGAGCAAAAAGTAATGTACTAGGAAAGGTTGAATAATTTATCTTCTCTTTTATGCGGCTATATTAATATTCACAATAAGACGTTATTTTTGAGGTACTAGTATGCTGTGTTATACATATTTTTTTTAAAAAGAACATATTGAAAAGCAATTATCAGTATTGTCAAACCACAAATTGAACATAATTTATATAATTATCTTTATTGTTACACAAGTGTTTATGGCCTCGAAGCTGATTATCTTACTTAATATATTATTTGATATATGACCAGGATGCAGATTTGATTTACATTTCATTCTTGTTCTCATGATTATGTGTGGAAGATAGTGTTTGTACATTTTTATGAACGAAATTTCCTACCAAGATTGCTATACAGAATCGTCTTGGATGTATCTTTCTAAGTTAAGAAAAAAAAAAGACTTAATCACCCAGTTTTACAGGATAGTTATGGTAACAGAAAATCGTGCAATGAATATCACTAGACTATGTCTCGACGGATCGTATAATTACGTTTCACATAGAGGAAATAGAAGTTGACAAAGAAGAATTAATTTATTATCTGCAAATGACATAGCTTTATTGGCAAAGGAAATGTACTTCTATAATTGATATAAAAATAACCATTTACACGACTACGTGATTAAGAGTCACATTTATTTTGAACGCAAAATCTTTTATACAATAACGAGCTCCTTTAAAGATACAGCTGAGAAGGCAACACCAACTTTTTGTACGAGATTGAATAAATATTACTTTACATTTACTGTCTTTGTGTTATAAGCAAATGCAGTTAAAACTATGTACACATATATAATAATTAGCGTCGAAAACAACTTAACAATACTAAATGTGTTCTTTTGTCATGTAAAGCTTTGTTTAAACAAGATTGTCGTTTTCAATATTTTTTAAATATATCAAAATGTTGTTCTAAATTGATTTCAAGCATAACCTTATTGTTATTGGTCATTAAGAGTTTTACCTGTTGCCATGTCTCGGCTTTATTCTGCTTGTATAAACGCAGCTTATCATAATCGGTTGTTATTTTCTCACTTTAAAAGTAAATATCGAAGAATCATATGGACGTCTTCATAATCGATCATCTTATAATCAAACCCCGAGTGAAAAGCAGGCTTCATATATACAGCGTGCACTGGGTTTAATGCTTTATTCACATGGAACATCCTTATGTGACTTCAAAAATGGAAACTCATTTATAATTTTAATTTAACAATATTTCTTTTAACCCTTACAGTAACTTATTCGTGTTCAACTTAAAATTTCCCTTTTCTTGCACTGAAGCAATGTATGCTTTTCGCAATTATAACTATTTATATCAATTTGAGTTTAAATGGACATTCATAAAATAAATTGAAATGTCAAATTAGCTTCGTATTTTAGAGCTAGATTTTCTTTATTTGACAGAATAGATCTAGATTGTTCCAATAACAACTATATATGCACATTTGATATCTTTTTACAATTGTGTTCAGTAAATTCATGTATCAGGCAATATCTAAGTTTAACATTATTGATGGTTATTAAAAATACGTAAGATAGACATAAAACGTTACAAATGTTTCACAACAAAATATTTTAAGAGATTAAGCAAATAGAAGAGATGCATTTTTCCGTGTGTGAATGAATGTTATTATAGCTTCATAAATACATTGATAATTTAACGTATCTTTAACAATAGCATGGCATGCCCGTTAATACAATATTTGCATAATAATGAATGGTAATGGATTTAAGAACTTCATTTCTTCAAAGAGTACGACAGGACCTTTATACCATTATACCCTCAGAATCAATCATTGAACTACTGGAGATGTGATAAATATGAGAAGCCATTAAATATTTTCTGCAAATGAAAAACAATTTGGTTAAAAATTACATAGTAAATATAAGATTGCATTCCAATTAAAATCAATTGTGGCCATTTGTAAAACTTACGTTTTCTGTGACCGTGTATCATAGTTTGGAGATAAATCATTAACCCAATAAAGAATACAATGTAACTAAAGTAAAGATTATGAAGATTTGACGACGGCCGATGAGAGGTCAGCTTATCGTGACATTTTAATCAGCCAATACGGGCCGCTTACGTGTGGATCAGTTTCTCCGTTTAACCGTCCGAAAACCAGAAACGTGTACGCAGTCCTCACGTTAAAACTTTACAAGATATTACAGGTGAACAGAAACAGTGAGATATCAAAAAAGACAGAATCTCATGTTTTGCAGACATTATATTTCACATATCAACATTTTTTTACTAAGGCAAAATTCGTGACTTGTCTTACTTCACAGATGGCATAAAATAATTGTCTGTAGCTTTGCTAACATAGCCTTAAAAGAATATCTATATCCGCTAGAAAGCAAAAGGGATTTACTGACTACCAGGTCCACATTTAACACTGGGAGACCGGAATCAAGGTCAGATTGTACTGTCAAGTGCTATAATTGGAGTTTCGGAATTAGATACGCACACCCCACGTAACGGCACTGTCTGTCGGGGATAATTTTGTACGCCCGTCTATTAAACAGTCTCAAGCAAACCGAGCCTGATAGTTTTTCAAATTTGTCGTTGTAGGCCTTCTTTAGGTGTTCTATATATTTATATTGTACAAATAAAAAAGCCTCATTCAATTTGTTTAATGCTCTTTCTATAACTTTACTCAATTATTCTATGAACAGATTTTTTTGTAAATCATACGATATAAATCCCTTTTGTCTATCGAAATTGTTAAAACATTTTATAAATATAATAGTTATGCAGTTACTTATTTTTACCACATTAAGAACTATAAATAGATCTGTAGAAACTTATGGATAAAAAATAATAGATTTCTGTTTCCTGGTAATATATCTGAATATCTTCCGAACATGACAATTATGTATTTGTATATGTATATAATTATGTAATGTGATATCAAATGTGAAACAAAGTTTGTTAGAATGTGAATATTCTAAGAAAATAAATTGTAGTTTATTCAAAGTCCAACAAACAAGATTGTTTTTAATGTAATTTTGTCTCCGAGTCGGTAAAATGTCTGAGATTTCACTTATTTCAACTCATAACATTTGAATAAGTTAAACTTTAAAACAAATGTTTAACATTGTAAGGCAGAGTGTCGCGTGTAAAATTTAGGTCCCTGCAGTCACGGTCAAGGTCACACATAGGGTCAAAGTACAGAAAAAATATGAAAATGTGTATTCGGACAATTTAGTAATCATTTTTATTTGAGGGATTGAAACACAAATAATCATTATGATGATCATAACTACTGATTTGAAACATGTAATTTAGGTAAGTATAATATACTGTATTCTACATAATATATAATATATTGCATATTATGCAAGGTCAAGGTCACTAAACATGATAATTATAGAAATTTTGTTAAGAGCATATCTCCTTCATGCATGGTTTGATGCTATTGAATCTTCATAGAAATTTTGTAGTTATTTCTGTTATGTTTCTTTTATGCCCGTTTGAAAAATGGGTTGTATTATAGTTTTCCCCCTGGCGGACGGGCGATGTTCAATTTTGTCCGGAGCATAACTCTTACACGAACGGGGTGATTTTCATGAAACTTCATAGGAAATGTATACCACTATGCGGAGCAGTGTCACGTGCATGAACCAGATTTCTAGGCTAAAGGTTAAGGTCACACTTAGAGTTCCTTGAAAAATGCTTGTTTGGAACCAAACGTCTACATTCACCGGGGGATTTTAATGTAACTTAGCACAAAAGTTCACCAGTGTAAGGCTGATTGCGCACATAATAAAGGTCCCCACTAACAAAGTCAAGATAACATAGAGAGTTCAAAGTTTGTGTACGGGGACCATATAGTAATCATATATGGATGGATTGTCACACAACAGATAACTTTTATGACTACAAGTGTGACACATGTAATTAAGGTTAATATTTGCAAGATCAAGTTCACTGGAGATGATAAAATATCCAAAAGCTTTTGTTAAAGGCGTATTTTGCGACAATGTTGCCCATGTGTTTTATTTAGCCAAGCAATTGCAATTGTCCGGCGTCCTTTTGTATTGCGGAAATACTATGAAACATTTCCATATCTGGCCAGTCAGGGTATCTCGAGTCACTTCTTCAAGTACCATGACAAAGTGTTTAGGTGCCAATTTCATTTTTACACTAAATTCTATTTTCAACTTGTTTTCCTCTTACAATTGTATAAAATATCTTAAAATATTGCGTGTAAACAAATGTAATCGCTTGTCTAGAGTCAGCACAGCTAACGCAGTGGTTATTTGGTAAAATCTTTTTTGAACAGTTTTTAAGGGGAAGCTTTCTCACACATAGTTAAATTCAGAAACGTTGCACTGACCAGTATTCAGCGCAGTGGTTTCAATGTTCAATTTCCATATTCGCTGTGCATGTTTTGAACGCGAGTGTAAATTCGTCTGTGCAAATAATAGCGAGGGAAAAATAACTCAATAAAATGAAGTTACAACGATCTGGAATATAAGTTTAACCATATAAGTCCCTTCGTCCAAAGCAAAATAGCATCCCTTTAAATAGATGAACGAATTTTAAGCTGAATGCGATGCGTCATCATGTCTGTGCTTTAAGTATGGTGCCAAAATAATCAAGTCTAAAAGCTACCTCATTATAGGAAATCAACCAGATTAGCAGTCCATAATAAGAAAATATGTGTGTCCAATAGACAAAAATGTAAATAAGCAATGTTTTGCAATAAATTGAAAAACAGTAAATGGGTACAGAAATGTTTAGCATTTGTATGTGAATGTTTTTATTTACTTTGCAATAACTTTTTTTGCTCGCAAAATTGATCGTTTAGCAGTCTTACTCAAAATCAAATAAGACTCGGTTGCTTCGCAGACATAAAACATACTCACGCTGCCGTCTACATGGCAAATTCTACATTAGCTGAGTGTTATGTTATGCGCCTCGATCACTTTTTTATCAAAGCCCAAAATCTTGAAAAAAATATTTTATTCATACAATAATTTATTTTGGAATCTTTAAATTAAATTAAGCAAAATCAGTATGTTGTTTTGTAGCACACAAAATATAGACATATAAATATATTCTCAAAAATAAAAATTAAGTTAGATGGGTGCAATTTGAACCTTTTGGACTCTAAAAATAAAAACGAGGCTAAATGGGTTGTGATAAGAATTTGATATAAACCTTTTGGATTCGGGAAATAAAAAAAGGCGAACTGGTGCAAAAGTTGTGTGTAAATTACAAAAGAACATGATAACAGCTCTATATTAATGTCAATATAACATTAAATTTGGTAGTTAATCCATTCTATTTTCTTCAAGGCATGACATCGATGTCAAGAACAATAGCTTGAATCAATTGCTAACACAATTTCACAATCATTGAGTATTGTCTTTATTGATATCCTCTTGGCTAACCTATACATTTCAATATGCGATAATCCGAATACTGATTTAGATGATGATACTGTAGTGTTCACTCCGGCAATTGGGTGATATGGTTTAAAACCGTTCCATGAAACACTTACACATTTATTTTCTGCAATGGTTATGTATTTTTCCCACGGATTTGATGTGTTTGGAGCATCTTTTGTAACCACCTCTGTTCGGTTTTTCCTGCTATTTTCCCATAAAATAATTGATTTATATTCAGTAAAAAATCGAACAACTCATTTTGTGGTTGTTGTTTGCCAGCAAATTTTCATATACCGTCTTTATTCTGCAATAATTCAATTTACAGTAAATTGAAATATATCTGATATTCATAACTAATGCTAATTGTTGCACCAAATTTAATGTTTGAAACTATTTCTTTGATGTGTTTTTCTCTTGTCTTGAATTCAAACTGAACAGTAAATTAATAAAATGTGCGTTTTAAATACTAATTGTCCCTTCGTCGGTATTGTCTGATCATACATTTACGTTTGGAAAACGCTCAACAAATTTCTAAATTGTAATTGTTTTCATACACGTTATTTAAAGACAAATACAAATGTACTAATTCTAAGATAATGAAAGATGTAAACTTTTGTTGATTAAGGGATAAGAAAGACAGTATAAAACAACTGAAATAACTAAAACAATTGTGATCAACATGTTAAGGGAGTATTCGACGGTTGATTAATAATAATCTTTATTCTGCTTTGTTTTCTTCTGACGTGATTGTTGTGCAAAAAATTTGATAACTTAATTACGGTTTTAAATTACTTAAGAAATCTATGATTTTTATAACTCATTCCTTGACAGTTTTCAATTTTCGTCTAGTATGTAGAAGCTAATAATATTATTGTAAGGAACATAGTAAAAAACACACAAAGGATTTTGGATTTACTTGAAAATGAATTTATCGAAAGTCGAATGACTTTATTTCGTATCAATTGACTCAACTGACACGAGATAAAGTCATTCGATGTTTTTAAGCCAATCCGTCAACAACTAAAAATAAATAGTTTCACACACATTTGTCATCTTGAATTGTATTATATTATTTATTGATGACTCCCTAATATTTTACCTTGTTTTCTATCAGGTTTTAAAATCTTGTCTACATAAGGATGGTTGTGTTGGAATTCCCGATTATGTCCTGAGTATTATGTTTTTATGTGTGCTTTTTTAATTTATATATTTCTTTGTAAGATGTTTTGATTTGTGATTTAAAAGTATATGCTAAGGAAGTTCTTTTCGTAGTATCTTTTGTCACTCGAAGATTTATAAATATCTCTTTTAAATATATTTTTTCCTTCAATATATTAAGTGATATCTTTAATTCCAAACTTGGAATTTAAGTCAAGAAGTCTTGAATGAGTCGCTGATCTCGAGCCGTCCAGTGGAGTTGAGTATCCCGCTCAGTTACACCAGCGTTTTTGTTTAACAATATTATTATTAGGTTTTTTTTCCAAATTGTATGTTAGTGTTAAATTTTCTTTTGTGCTTAAGTTTAGAATTTGTTGATTTTCATTGCATCATTGACCAAGTGAATTTATTTCAATCTGTTATCTACAGAAAATTTACTATGATGATATATTCATATCATTTGTAATATTTCGTGTCTGATTGTATGATAATTTGCATATGGCATTGTCAAAAGGAACTACATCCCTCTTGAGGTACTTAAAAACTAATCAATAAACGAAAAATTCAAATTTTGGGGGTTTGATATAATTTGGCTAAAAAAACAAGCAAAGTAGTATTTTGGAGAATTATGTACTTCCATGGGCAGAAAAAAGAAAAATAATTCTAAATATATTACTATTCTTTCTTAATATAAAGTATAATAATAATAATGGATTCATAACTTTATAAGTTTGTGTATTGTAAACAGAGTCTCTTATTTTATGTTTCGGAAGTTTAGTTTGAGGGAAAAAAACAAAAACTTACTGTGTACTGTAAAGCGGTATAAACCTAATTTATCCTGCTACTGTCTATATTATCAGCTGGATAAAGCCTTGCCGGATAAACTTGTCTATCTCCTGTCATTACGTCACATGATGACGTCACATGTTTAGCAGCAAAACAAAACTACAAATAGATGCTATTTTATCGGGGAAAAGTAAGCTAAAGCTCGCCAAGATACACATTCTCGCTCACCTGATAAACCTTCTCCATCCCGACATCAACCATGTATTTTCTATATCTAAATATTTAAAGGTATACTATGCTCATCTGTATGAAAAATATTTTTATTGAAGAAATTTATTAAAATGTATAAAATCCTTACTAAATATGTCTTATTTAAATAAGAGTGTGAGCAAACTTTTTTGGGAAAGCTGCATTTCCAATGAATGGTGAATTTAATCGGGCTTTTCTTTAAAAAACTGCCAGTTTGTTTAATGACACTATGTATACTGTGCTTACCTAAAGTGTGTAATGTTTGAAACACAACATATCTTCTTTGTTTGTATTCAAAAGATGTTTATTTTACATTTAAAAAGAAACTGTATAGAAATTATCAGTATTTTCAAATATCAAATTTGAGCATGATATATCTTTAATAGGCTTATAAAGATACATACCGTATTTCCGTATTTCTGTCATCCAATTCAAACAGGATTGTAATCTGTGTTATGTTTTAGAAATGAAAAAAAAAATGTACAAATCTGAAACTGACTGAGAACTGAAAAAGTTCTGAGATCTGTATGTACATAACTGGCATGACCTGAACTAAAATGATTTGAGAAAATCAAAATCAAGTATATCACAGAAAGGGTAAAATTGTTTATCCGCTTCATTTAAGAAAAAAAAACATTGTAAATAAACACGTTTGATTTTATTTCAAACCTTATTAAGCAAATTATTAAATAGTTAACAATGTTTCGGGAAAAGCTCATCAGTTTCTTCATTCCAGTGCCTTATCTTAAAACGTTCATTTGTTTATTCATAGGATCGCTAAACATAAGAATATTTTATCATTACTATGTATGAGAGAATATCATGAATATGTCACGTTTCTTGAATATTGAAAAGACTTGTAGTTTTTACGCTGTAATCACAGGAAACTCAGTATAAATATTTTGAGTCCACAATGAAATAAAACATAGCATTTTATATCCTGTTAAATAATTGCAGCCAGACAACATATTTCATGGTAATTGTCTATTGTCATTAGAATAAATTGTTATGGTAATGGAGTACTTTATTTCTAGAATTAAACGGTGATTATGGGCATCTAGGGACCTTTAAGTCTGTATATTACAATGATATAATTTGCACTCATAGCAAAATATTTGTTTTTAAAGTATTGCCTCGCAATATTTAAAGTGAATTGGTCTTCATTGCATTCAATTTGATAGTATTTAGTATCACAACACGACATAATTATACATGGATTATGTTGTCAGATACATGATCCGAAATTACATATATATATACAGTATATATATAGCAGATAATTGATTGTTCTAGAGCAAAAAAAATATTATTCATAATACTAATGCTCTTATTAAATACTTTAGAACTTTTTTCCTTTTTTTTAAACAATATTGTATAAGAATATCCAATCAATACATTTCCATATTAGAACAACTTTTGCAAGATGTGCCCTTTGTAGACAGATCCACCAATATATATTTATTTTCCGTCTTCATTTTCATATTTAAATCTTTGTATTTGACAGCATTTAGTTATCATTTTTTTGTGATTACAGCTATTTATTTACTTTTTATATCTTTTACATTGAAAATGTTTTTTTATACATTTTCTTTAAATCTCATATTCCACATGATAAAAAATTATTGAAAATATATCTGGAAGAAACTGTTTAGCTAACAAAGATATTTCTTATAATAAAGAACAAAAAAACTGGCGTTAATGATTTTAATCTGATTCTAAAATGAATGTTCTATACGATTTTAGGGCAATTGTTTTAGTTGTTTCTTTATTTAAATCTGCACGTATCTTTTTTAAGTCATGAATACGCTAAATTAAACTGCGTCTGCAACATTTTCAAATTTGCCGTTTCTGACGTTCTTACGGAATTCCGTGTTTCTCTGTTCTAGTTTGTTAAATGTTTTTTTTTTTATGTAAATATGATACAAATATATTTATAAACAATATCATCAACTTTCTTTTACAGATCGCTTATTGCATTAAATTAGCGTATCTGATTTTTTGAGGTTATAGACTTATACTCATAAGTATAAATTTGGCAGTATTATATATGCTACATATATTATTTAAGTATTTCGGTGAGATATATATCTCATAAAAAGTGTTGCAGCCATAACGGTTATAGGTGTGGCTGTAAGACATTTAATTATACTCACAAAGTATAAAAGTGTGACAGTAGTATACATAGCTTATAAAGTATAAAAATAATGTGGCTGTAAGATAGTATCACTGGGAATAGCTACGCATTTTATTTGTATATTTGTTTGATCATTTATTAATACGCCAAATAATGACTTACACCCTATAACAATCGCAGCAGCATTGAAATAAGCAGTCAATAAATAAGTTTAACTTCTTTTCAAGGCATTCATTTCTTTGCAATTCTATTTAAACACAAAGTAATATTAATAAAATTATTTTCCCTTAACAACATATTTGTTTCAGCCATATTTTACTTTGCTGTTGCAGACAAAATAAGGTTTATAGCTAAATCCTACGTTGATTCACTCTTCAAAATGAATTCAGTTGACATGTTTACATTTTTGTTTACATGTAAAACCTGAAAATCAATGGAATTAGATATTGCAAGGTGGAATAAAACTGATAATTGAAATGATATACAAGTCCATAACAGCTGCAAACGAATAGATGGTTACAGAAAACGAACTATTTCTTTACATTAAATTAGTTTAGCTTTCAGCTAATCCATTTTATATTGATGAAGATATAACTTATTTAAAGTGTCTGAATGTGTTCCTTAATAATGTCCAAAATCCGAGCATCGTTTACAGGTAAAAGTCAACTCTACAATATCCGAAAGTCACATATTGCATCCAACGGGTGTTTGAAATTAAAGTGTTTATGTTTATACATGGGCCAATTAAATTTGTGTTTTGAACCGTCGTCGGTTCCAAATGTTACGGGTCTGACAGGCGACATTGGTAACTTTTCGGATGTCGTAAAACCAATATTGACTGTTGAAATCATAATTCCAGCCGTGACGAAGAGTGGATTAGTACCGCGGCGGCCACTATTACCTGGAAACAGAAACAGAAACAATAGCAAGGCAAATAGGAAGGGCGGGTTGGTAGCTCAAGGTAGTTTCAAGGGCTCGTAGACTGGACCGTTAAGGAATTTGCAGAGCCGTGCTCGGTTTTTATACATAGTCTTCTAAGCCAACGACTTTTTAGGAGGAGGAGCAAGAAATACGGGTCATTGCAAAGATTCTGTGACGCATTGCGCACAAATAAATTGTTTAAGCTTAAGTGCTTCAACTTAATATTTTTTATTGTTGTAAATGTTTTACAATGTTTTTCTGTTCAATCAATGGTTATGAACGACCTCTCTTTGTTGATATTTATTAAGATGTATGATCGCGCGGTATAAATGATATTGCTCGTTTGAGAATAACACAATAATTGATTACAGTAAACTTCACTTATAGCGAACACGGTAATAGCGAACTTCCGGTTATAAATAACAATTTTTTGGCCCGAATTTCGCCCTTCTTTATTAAATATGAAAATTTACGGCTATAGCGAACACGATTTTAAGAAATTATCGCTTATAAGGAACTCATTTCGTTGTGCCAATTTAGTTAAAAGTACAGAAAATTACACTTTTATAACGAATTCAAAAATATCTCTGTAAAGAGATCCCGCATTTTCAACTTTCGTTTTCATTGGCACGGATTAAAACATGACCGACTGTACCGTTTATTGTTGTATGTACTTCAATACAGCTGTGAAAATGAATTTGTATAGCAGTAGTTTAGGATATATTTAACATGAGTGTTCTTGTCACCAAGATAAAACGGTTATTCCTTTTATCCAAATGTTCCTTTTTTAATAGTTTTGCTGGAGTAAAATAATTATGATCATTTATTATCGCTTTTCAACATAAAATAATCACTAACGCTTTTCCTTGTGTATCTATTGAAAACTTCAAAGTACGCTTGATTAAAACCGAAAGAAATATATATAGTTCATACTCAAAGGTCATCCATAAAAAAATAGAATATATTCAATATAAAAGAAAGGAAAAACGAAAATCTTGTTTATTCTTAATCATAGAAAGAACACGAAAAGCATTGGGTCTAGAAACAAAATATGATATTTGAGAAATTGAGAAAGAGGGTAAAACTAAAACTAAAATAGAAAAGGATTTTCAAATTCCAAAAAGTATATTATCGGGTATCGGGTGTCTAAAAAAAGAAATAAATGACTAATTGTTCTTAAACAAATGCTCTTCTAATGAAGGACGATGGTTAACAATCAGTTCGTTATGTGTAAATCTGTTTTCTACAAAACTCCGGAAATAAGGAACAGATGTTGAATATCCCAATGAGTTCGTTATATGCGGAGTGTAACCCATCACTTAATTAGCACTTTATGAAAAATGTCTGTTTTCATTGAAAAGTCTCCCGTTACAAGTTTAAATTGCTATAAAACTATAAAGAAAACTGCTTTAATACTTATCAAACTTGGCACAAATGTTAACTGGACCATTGCCTTTGTAACAACATGCTCAGACTTAAATTTCATGTTACCATGGCAACGAGGGGACATTTCAAAATTGCCAAAAATCACTATTTTGCGTTGATTTTTTCCATCAAAATTGATTTCAAAGTACTGCAACTTCTGAAACGATTGAAATAGAGTCAAATGCTTTTCAGCATATGTTACACGTTACATTATGATCGATCTGGGGTCATTTTTAGCCTCTCACAAGTCCAAATATTTCTTGGCGATGGACTGCCGCCCCCTTCAAAACCCCCAAACAGAAGGGGGAACATTCCCCTTCTGGCAACACCCTGATGTATCTTTTGGTTGAAGGACCGCTCCAAAAAAGTGGTCACTTTTTTAAACAGCATTTCTCAAACAAAAACAAGTGCTGGGGGCCTAAATAAGAGCATTTTGTTTACCATTTGAGACAACAAAAACGGGGAGGGGTGTGAAAAAGGCGTTAAAATGCGTGTATATCGGGTAATGGGTTAATGTATACAATAAAACAAGTTAAACAGTGAAAGGTAATTGAATGTTTAATATATATCAGTAGATAAACGTTTTTCGAAGTTTACTTTTAACTTTATAAAAAGTAAAACAAAGTTTCAATGTTGCTGTGTTCAAACATAAACATTTAATATTGTATTTGATATAAGCTCTTTGCATGACACTGGTAAATTATTTGCATCCTTTAATCTGTTATCTACAAAATATGTATGTATGGTGATATATTTATATCATCGTCAATATTTTGTGTGTTATTTTAGGATAATTTGCATAAGACATTTTCAAAAGGATCTGCATTTCTCTTGAGATACTCAATAACTTATCAATGTAAGAAAATTGTAAATGTTGGATATGTGATGTAATTCCGCTACGTTGCCAGGCATGGACGTGTTTGCGTTATGCGCTTCCATGGTCAGAAAGACCAAACTGATATATCTATTCTAGTTTTATTCATCTATTTATATTCTTTCTAAATACGTGTATGAATAATAATAATCATAATAATTGATCATCTATAAGAATATTTTTTTACAAAGTCGCGTAAAAATGGTGTTTTGTAAGCAAATTTCTGCTTTTATTTTTTAGAAATTCAAGTTTCAGTTTAAAAAAAACGAAGATAGAAAGAATATTTCAATATTTTGCTCTCGGAACATAAATGTATTATCAAGATTTATCAACAAGTCTAATTCGTTTGGTATCCGAATCGATAAACAATAAATAAATGTGTTATCCTATTACATTAAATGCCTGACAAGGTACTGAAAATTATAATCTAGATCGAATTAACTTTGCCAATGTAATTTATGGTCAGCACGTACATTTTGAACCTTGCAGCCAAGTTATTTGAATAATTGATATAAATATCGCCAATTGGGAAACAAAATTGCACGTTCTTTGTTTTTAGGTTAACGATAGAAAACCAATGGTGTCATGTACACCTTTAGGACTATTGCATGTCTAGGCATAATTTCTGGTTCTGTCATTTTTTGTAGTAATAGAAACAATATTAAGTCTAGATATATTTCATTTTTGACAGCATATTTTTATTCCAATATACTGTACAATTTAAATTGTGCTTGAGAGTTGTATCATACATTATGGTTTCGTAAGTTACGTCGTTGAATATAATTCATCATATTTCCAGTATTGTAAGTTTGTTTGTTTGCATGGTGTCATGTTTTGCTCTTACTATTTCAATGTGAATTCAATACAGAATGACAAGTATATATATAAGTCCCAGCATAAATTGCTGTATAAATTCTATATATAGAGTAGTTTCAAAACAAGTCATGTGACTTGAACAAACCATGGAAGTTACAATAACAGATTTTTTGAATATTTTACGTATGTTGAAACAAGTCTAAGCCATTCCTTTGACATGTTCTTTAACGTATCCAGAGTTCACTGCGACAACTAATGTAAAATCTTTACGCTACGTGGGTTAAGTTAGGAAACATTTTATTCTTAATAAGGAGAAAAGTTTTGTTCCTGTGACTGCCTATTATATTAATTAAAAGGACATTTACAAGATAAGGAATGAATAATTTGAAACGAAGAAATGAAAATGTTGTGTATGTCTCCCTTTAAAGAAAAAAGTAAAGAAAAAAATGTTGCCTCTTCTTGAGCTTGAACCGGTGATCCTTAGGTTCAATGTAGTTGACAGTAGTTCTAGCCTTCAAAGTAGAGGTAATGCATTAAGTGGGTAATACCTTAACACTGGAAATTCAAAATAAATATTTTATGTCCAGAATAAAATGAAACACAGCATAAACAATTGCAGCCAGACATCATATACGAGTAGTATTAAAATTCTGGTTATTGTGATAAGAAGTAATTGTTTTGGTAATGGTGTACATTGTACTTTAGTTTAAAAATTTAACGACGTTTATGAGCATATAGGGATCTTTAAGTCTTTATAATTACATTTACACTATTTTCAAATATTTATTTCTTTAGTATTTGTCTCGCAATCTTTAAAGTGGTCTGCAATACAATAAGTATTTACAGTCATTTTTGTTAAGTTCGATTGTATAAACAACGAACGAATTATAATAACATATACGTTAATTTCATCAGATTACTGATAGCTTTATACCATACTGTTTTATTTGTTTGTTTGTTTGGATTTTTACGGAACGTCAACACATACTGGTCATATCGTGCCGAATGCTATAATAGGCTTAAAATGTTATGTAAAACTTTGTAAATGACAATAAAAATGAGCCATTTAGATCCTAGAATACAAGTTTATCTCTTTCAAATAATCAATGATGTTTTTGATGGAATTGTATTAAAAAGAGTTATTTGAGTGAATTTACACAATGTAATCTATAACGGGCCTGTGAAAAATCATGACATTCAAGAAGAAAACTCTTGACAGTAAATTTTTTTTATTACAAGCTGCACAGAAAGGGGCATTGTCATTCGTGAGGAGATAAGAGTGGGTGATTTTAGTGTGTCCAATTCGACATCGAAGAAAAACTGTTTGATCATGGCGGTTTGACAGAGATAGAGATGGTGACACATCAAGAGATGGGTTTATATAGTGAAGTTTATTAAAAACGGCATTGTCCCAATATGCTTTCCATTCAGATGATACGAGTTTAGTTATAGCCGGTCTAAAATCACAAGCAGGTAACAATAAGTCAGTTTTGTTTGGAAATTTAATGATTGTTTCACGGTGTCAAGGGTATACGCATCATTTCTCCGCGTACCGCCGATAACCTATCATCCTGCGCGCAGCACCGTATCATTCTCACGTAATCTTCAGAAAAGTGCAAGAGGTAACTTCAAAAATGCGAAAATGTCTGACTAAAATTGATTTTATTTAGAGAGTTTGCATACACCACGGAAGTTTTGAATGATCCATCTATGTGTGCAAAATATTTTGCAACAATATTTGTCTATCATAACCTGAAACTAATGAAATGTGAAACATTTGTGTTCTTGATGCGAACATTTTTCATCATTTTCCGAAAGTAAAGTTGTCGGCAGAAGTATCATATGTCAAATGATCACAAAAAGCATTGATACGAGCTGATAACATACCAATGTTATACAAATAATGCAAAATAATGTTGTAATAAACATGGTACCGCAAAAGTTTGTTAAAAGTTTGAGTATAAGAAACTACTACGTAATGTTTTCTCTGTTCAATGTATGAGCTACCTTTTCTTTTTTTCTCTGCTTTTATTTCCCTTACGCATGTTACTGAATTTAAGAAAGGTGGCAACTATGTGCTTGAGTTATCCTCCCTGTATTATTTATTATACGACAAAACCCCAGCAGAGCTATTCAAAAAGTGTCTTCTTACGTCTGTAAGATATGGTGGCTGATTTGGTACATTGCGCGTAGCGTTGTCGGTATCGTTATCGCTAGCGACAACACGACAAAGCGCCAAACAGCGCATTGTCGCGCTCTCGTCTTGTCGTCCTGTCTAGTGAAGCACGCCAAACGGACCGTGGTCGTGTGGCGTGATGTCGCCATTTCGCTTGGCTTATAAGCCAATCCTTCGATTTGAACCTAGCGACAATGTGACATTGCGACAACAAGCCGCACGACAACGCACCGTTTGGCGTACATCGTAAGCGACAGGACGACAAGACGAATGCCCGACAACGCGCCGTTTGGCGCTTTGACGTGTTGGCGCTAGCGTGTTAACGCACAAAAGCATTCCAAATCAACCACTACAGTAAGGAGACACTTTTAAATAACCGTTACTTTCTACGTGGATTAAGTACAGATGCAATATACGGTGTCCTTCTTGGGACATTGAAAGGACTGCTATTGACATGCACGATTTTTTTCTAAAAGTTTTGTCCGCCTTTCTGTATTTTTATAGATAAAGTAGCAAGGCCAGATACTTTTCGCGCCATTCAACATTGAATTTGTCTCATCCTCGTGCGAATCAAAATATAAAAATCTTCGCGATGATTAAACTTAATTTCAGCATGTTTCATTCGAGAACTGTAACTTATTTACAGTACCAGTGATTATAGAGGAGAAAAATATGATAAACAATATCAACAAGGAAAGGCGGCGTTCAATGAACGCAACCCCCATATGACCCAGCAACGAAAAGTCCACGAAAGAGAATGTCAAATCTCGCTTCTTATCTATTAAGAAGAGCCAGTGCGCTGCTTGATAGTAAAACAAGAGCCTTAAGATTTTTCAATAAGGGCGACAGTTCTGTCAAAATTCACATTTACAATAGCTCTCCCTATTTTTCGAATAGTTGAGGAGCTAAAACAAGAGATTTAGTCAATCTTAACAGGCGATATTTTAACTCTCTCGAACAGGACACTATACTAACTTACTAAATTTAGGGTCCAAAACGTAATCCATACAACATTGACGCAAAATAAGTTAGAGACGATTTCAATGTTGACTGACATAATCGATTTTTGTAAATTTAACATTCTTTATGATTATCACGAAGAAAGTGAATTATGTCCGATTGACTAAGTGCACGAAAGTTCTGTGCGAATACAATTTACCTACACCTTTCACTGCCCAAAGCTGAAAGGCCATGCAAATAGTATCTATAGCTTTATATTTTCAACGTGAACATACATAGATCTATATATAATAAAATGTGTTTTCTATTTATAATTAAATGTGTTTATTAATTTATCGGTTCTTTACAATTAAATGTCGTATAATTCAGATACAGTTACTCGTATTTTCTTCAAATTGTCTTCTTATGTCTGCAAGAAGACACTTTTGGAGGAAATCTCGTACTGTATCCATTACATATCTGTGTCGGCATGCTTGAATTTTTCCTTGTAGTTCCAGTTATTGATAGACTATAGATAACTTTAAGCACAACAATGTAAGTTTCTTGCTCAATGAAACATGGGATGGCCGCTGGCGGGGTTCGAGCTCAAGCCTTGATTAGCGATGCCAGAATTCCAAGTCCGACGTTACAGTCTAGAAGTCACGGGTTCGATTCCTTACTCTTCCAATGTATTTACTCAAATTCTTTAGTTATAACAATATTTTATTTATGAACATTTCATTTACATGATAATTGACAAATATTAAATTACACGGATTGAGTAGGAAGCTTGAAAATCTTGTTTTTAGAAACTCTCTCCGTAAGCACTATCTCAAAGAGTATGTATAAAATGGTGACAATTATATATCCATATTTGTGTTAAATATACATAACATTTTCACTAAAAACTTGCTTCTTTACATGTACAAGAATGTTAGCAATTTGCACTCTGGTTGTGTTAATCGAACCGATCTTAATAATAAAGTATCGACTCAAATTCTTTCGAAATATGACCGTGGTCCCACGTGTTTACGCCGGGCACACAAAAGAACCAAGTTTGCTTCTATTTATGCATTTTCCTCTGGTTCAAAAATAATAAATATATATCTACAGGTCTCGCATAGATTGACAACAATAAATAAATACAAATAAGATTATTCACCATAATGTTAATCATCATTATGCAGTGCAAGTCTAGCGCTAATGCATACGGTGCCACAATTTTCGGTGCGGACCAATGATACGGTACCAAGAACTCGGTCAGTTGTCACACTTTTATGAATTCTTTAAGAAATTAAACAGCTTAAATTTATATGCAAGAGTCTGTGTATATATATGTTTGATGCTTCCAGTTATGTTAAAATAAATATTTTTATAGATTACATAATTATCTCTTTTAGAAGTTTTCCAAATGCTTATTTTCCCCAAGCCAGCTCTAGCTGTTTTCATTAAAACAAAGAAATCGTAAAAGTCTTTGATAAAAACTAGCTAAAGACATAAGCTTCAATAATCATAATATTCCGTAGACACACTTGCATGTTGTGTTTATTACGTGTTTGTTTTGTCTAAAATGATACGGTGCTAATCGCAGGATGATAAATTATCGACGGCACGCGGAAAAATGATGCGTATACCCTTGACACCGTGTGTTTAGCTAAAGCTTCTTCTTTTCCATTTCCTCGTTTACCTACATGACTTGGAATCCAATATAATTTAACAGATTTTGTTTTAAGTATATCATGCAATCGTAAAAGAAGTTTCCTTATCATGATATTGTCAGATTTGTTTTTATTTTTAATGGATATTAAAACAGAAAGCGAGTCAGAAAATATCACAAATTTATCATCGGTATGCTGTACTATGTATGACAATGCTAAATCTATAGCTTTTGCTTCAGCAGTAATTCAACAAAATTGATACTTATTGAAAATACTTTGGGAAGAATATATATAGCTTTCCATTTACATTAAAACAGATATATCTTGATATATGTAAAACAATAAATTCTACTCAGATGGAAATTGGAATCAATGGTTTTAATCTGGTTCTAAAAAATTCAATGAAATGTTTGGTATTGTAAATGTAGTATCTCTTTTAAGTCAGGAATCAAACCAAGCCTGCAATAATTTTAGTTTTCTAGTTTTTAATTACTTTATATAAACCTTCGTAATTGTTACTTGTCTCAGTGACGTTTTTTGCTTTTCTTTCATAGAAAAAGATATGCTAAACAAGATCAACAAGGAAAGGCGGCGTTCAATGAACGCAACCCCCACCCGACCCTGCAACAAGAGCCAGTGGAGCAAAGGAGAACACCAGACAAAAACAGAACAGGGCACAAGGCAGGGCATGGGCAGACTAACCACTAAAATCATACACAAGAATAAATAATAAATAACTGATAAGGAACTAAAAGAAAACAAGAGCACCGCTAGGCGGAGCATTATATGTCCGAAAGTGTTTTTTTTTCTTTACTAAGGATGAAGCATTTGTAAGACATTACATAAATTAAATAAAGTATTACCTCCTTCAAATAGCAATCCTCCTATAAAGTTTGAATATTGTGGGCCAAAATCAATAGGGGTGTTCTACCTAATATGGACAATCATCCTATGAAGTTTCAACACTATGGGCCAAATAGAAATTAAGTTATGTTCTGGAAACTATTTTCAGTTTTAAAGTAATAGAGACCTTGACCTTTGACATTGTGACCCCCAACATCACTAGGGGTATTCTAACCAACATGGACAATAGGATGATTGTCCATGTTGGTTTAAACATATTTATTTAAGCTCGATTGCGAAACAAGTTCTTGCAAGTGATATTAATCACTTTCGAGTCCGCTTCCTGGAACCAACCAATACTGGTGTCATATGGAGTCTTGGTTGGTTCCAGGAAGCGGACTCGAAAGTGATTAATATAAGTTGCAAGAACTTGTTTCGCAATCGAGCTTAAATAAATATGTTTAAACCAACATGGACAATCATCCTATGAAGTTTGAATATTTTGGGACAAATAGACCTTAAGTTATGCTCTCTGGAAACTGTTTTCAGTTTTAAGGTAATAGTGAACTTAACAATTGACCTTGTGACCCCATAATCAATAGGGGTCTTCTGCCCAATATGGACAATCATCCTGTGAAGTTTGAATACTGTGGGCCACATGGAACTTAAGTTATGCTCCAGAAACTGTTTTCATTTTTAAAGTAATAATGACCTTGACCTTTGACCTTGTGACCCCAAAATCAATTAGGGTCTTTTACCCAATGTGGACAATCATCCTATGAAGTTTGAACACTGTCGGCCAAATGGAACTTAAATTATGCTCCGGAAACTGTTTTCAGTTTTAAGGTCATAGTGACCTTGACCTTTGACCTTGTGACCCCAAAATCAGAAGGGGTCTTCTACCCAATATGGACAATCATCCTATGAAGTTTGAATGTTGTGGGCCAAATGGAACTTAAGTTATGCTCCGGAAACCAAATTGCTAACGGAGGGACGGACAGACGGATAGACAGACAGACAGACGGACGGACGGACGCCAGGGGTATAACATAATATGCCCGAAATTCTTTCGGGCATATAACAAATAAATGATTGAACTATAGGCCCATAAAATCAAAGGGGGAAAGGGACATGAGACCCGGGGAAGGGGACATGAGACCCGGGGAAGGGGGGGGGGGGGGGGGGGAATAAATAAAAACTAAGAGCAAAGGAGAAGATACCGTAGACGAGAAAACAACAAGGGACACAAAAGTGTCACCAAAACAGTATGAAACAACATAGACATACTTCTGAGGAGAACAGAGGGGCGCCGCCTTGGAACGGTCAGCAGCTTCAATACTGCTGGGGAGTTTAAACCGGTTAAAGGTGCACTAAACCTCACTCTTAGCCCCACCATGTTCCTATAAACGAGACAGTGTAAATAAAGTGAATCCCCGCCAAGTGAAATTCTAACAGTTGTCATGGTTACAAAAGGTGAAATTAGTAAAACATTGAAATGCTCATGTAAAAACATACAAAAGAAAACCCAATGACCATATCAAAAGTACTCAATGTCTTTAAGGAAGACAGAGCAACAAGAAGATCACATACAAGGGCCCGACGAAGCAAGACAGAAAAAAAAGAAAAAGATTTCATTTCATTGCATTAGCCCCCCCCCCCCCCCCCCCACCTAACCCACTCAATATGAACTGATATTACAGCTTTCTTATTGAAGTAGCTAATCTGACATTCCCATTTGCAAGTTAAATTAACCCCTTAAAAATAAAATAAAATGTTGCAGTTAGATATATTCCTCATAAAAAACAAAGTTGTGGCGATGAGATATACTTCTCATAAATAAACCTGTTGCAATAACATACATATACCAATAACCTGTAAAAATATGGCAGTGGAGTAAATTTTTTATGAAGTTAAAAGGGTGGCAGTAGGAAACATGTCTAAAATTTTATTAGGAGTGGCAGTGAGACATGCATTATCAATCATTTCAGTGTGGCAGTAAGATACATGTCTCATCAAAAACATTTAGACATTGAAAAAATATATAAATTAAGTACAAAACTGTGACAGATGAATGTATATCTTATCAAGTATAAAAGTGTGTCTGTTAGACACATATTGTAATAAAGTATAAAAGTATGGCAGGAGTATACTTGATTCATAAAGTATATAACGTATGGCAGCAAGATATAGTCCTCATCAAGAACGTTTGACTCGTTTTCATTCCGAACAGCTTAGCATTTTGTTTACATTTTTGTATTTTCATATAAGCCAAATAATGACGCCCTTTGTATTTCTTATAAAGCAGCATTGGAATAAGCAGTAAAATTATAAGCTTAATTTGTTCGCAAAACGGAAAAGAAAGAGCATCTTCAATAATATTGCAAATGTAGTAAGACAAAGCATAACATGGACAACATCTATACCACAGCCTTATTTTACGAGGCTCTTGCAGACATTCATTTATTTAAAAAAAAAGATAATAGCTTAATCCGATGCGAATCAACTCTTCAGAATAAATTTGTTTGACATGTTTATATTTTTCATATACCTTAAATAAATAGAAATTTATGTATATATTTCAAAATGGAAAACAAAATATGGAAATTTGAATAACATGCAAGCCAGGTGCAGATGCAAACGAAGAGATAATGTCCGAAACAAAACTAATTTTCCTAAGTTTAACATTGAATCAGTTAATTTTTCATCAAATCCATTTGGTCTTTATGTTGATGAAGAAATAAATCTTTTGAAGTAAAATCCGAAAAATGAAACAGTTAACATCTTAAATATATAATATCTAATGGAAGATATTATTTTAACTGAAATACGATGTTACGATATACACGCAATTCTATCTATATATGTATAATTTCGGCATTTATAGTTCACAACATTTACATAAAAGGTTATTTTCACATGTTACTGCTAGATAATTGGTGTTAAATAATTAATCGTTCAGTCATTAACTTTTCTCAGATATATCCCCTGAATCAAGTATTATGCAAATACTGTCATCATCACAAAGTAATGGTACTTTACGGGGGATGGTTGAATAATCCCGCTCCTCTTTTATGCAGCAATATTGACATTTAATAAATGTCAAATTCTTCTCTTTATGCGAAACTGGTACGTGTTGTTCCTATATCTTTAACAATAAAAACATAAATAAATACCAGTTCCGTTATATTTAAATATACTTGCATATGTACTGCGATTTGATTTTTTAACAGTCACTTTTCCTTAGTGTTTCGATGTTTGTATTAATCTTATACATAACACTTTTGTGTAACTTCATTATCTTACATGATTATGTTCGATAATTTACCGCCGCGAAACGCAAACAGTAGAACATCGGACTTTTAATCCTGGGTTGAATTATCTGGCGTTGCAAAATTCTTCCATGACAACCTATTATCTCTGATAACGTGTCTTACGGTCATTTGTCTGTAACTGCTGATTCAATGTAGCTTTGACCTTAGACTAACATACCTGGTAAATGTTCGCGAAACTACGTCATATGGTTATCAGAGTTCAGCAAAACAATACTTAAATCTATCCACGAATTAGAATACATGCTGCGGCAAAAATATCTGGCGAACCTGACCTTGCATACATAGACCTAGATTATGTTAGCAAGAATATATTTCATTATAATTCTGAACATTTTTGACATAATCCCTAAATTAAAGACTGACCTAATTTTATACTCACATGTTCTTTGCAAAAATGTGACATTTGACCTTTATGTATTATTTATGTTGTCCAATTAGACCTGAATTTCACGCGCAGCACCGCAAATAACAGAAACAATAAATGAAACATTCCAATCCCCTAATGCTTATAGAAAGTATGCATCTGGCAAGTACTTCTTTTATACGTCCTGTTTTCATTTGACCTTTTCTTACTCCTTTAACCCTTTAACTTAGTTGCTCATACACGCCATACTTCGCATGATTGTGATTTAACAGTTGTAAAGACAGACACCGGACAATTTAATACATCTGGTTCGTTGACCATACATAAATTGAACTAGATATTGCTGGCAAAACTCCATCTTATAATTGTAAATAGTTTGAAAATATCTTTTAATACAGCGTAGATTGAGAGCAATTTAATTAAGTAACCAGTATGCAGATAATAATATAAATTTAACGACCTTCGTTTATCCTTACTCATGGTTAAAGTTGGTGTGAAGGAAATATTAAGCAAGTTTTCTTATCTGAACAGAACAGTACCCAGCTGCAATTTTTCCTAAAATGTAAGTTGCAAAACACACCAAAAGAAGCTAACAAATACACTTTACTTGATATCAATTCCATTTATAACTTAGGAATGAAGTATTAAGAATATGCTTATATTCTGCATCTTTTCCATTAGATGGTCTTTTAGTCATTTATGATCGTGCACGGAGTTCAACAAAACAAATGGCTAACTAAAGTTATAATTAAAAAATAAATAGAAATAGTTATACACGACGTATTTATATTAATTAGTAGGAAATGTTGTGATTTATTTCTGTCACAGGTTCCAATAATCAGTTACATAGAACTATTTTAGATTGACTTTCCTTAGGAAAAAACAGTTCTTCTGAAAGATTAATTTGACATTTCTTTCCAAGGAAATAAAAACGTTTTCCTAAACTGCCAACGGAATAGTTTATGATATAATATATACAATATTTGCGTTGTCATTAACTTACTTGTTGGAGTTCATATAATGTAGTGAATGTATAAACAATCATTATGGTTTCGTATGAAGGTCTTCTATCAGATACAAGTGCATTTTGTGCAAAGGCAAGAAAGGAAGGTATAATTATGAATATAAATAGTAATTGAATATATACCATATGTACAGTCTTACACATTATACGATAAGAATGATATAATTAGTCTTTATGTATTTTAATGATTTTAATCAAATTAGTTAAACATGCATACTGTGTTTTCTGTTATTTATTTTTCCCCGCTTATTGTCAATAATAGAAACAAATTAGCAGCATAATTGATTTTTTTATTAGCTCACCTGACCACGAAGTGGCAAGGTGAGGTATAGTGATGGGGCTATGTCTGGCGTCCGTCTTCGTGCGTCGTTCGTCGTCAACAATTGGGTTGTTAACAGTCTAGCAGTCTAACAGTTTTGATCGAATCATCATTAAACTTTGTCAGAATGTTTGTCTCAATAAAATACTGATCCAGTTCGAAGATGGGTTATCTCGGGTAAAAAACTAGGTCACAGGAGCTAGAATAGAAAAAGCTTGTTAACACTCTAGTGGCTGCAGATTTGATCCAAATTCCCTGGAAATCAGTCTTTGAAGGTTGTTTTGATGATTTCTAGGTCATGTTTAAATATGGGTCATCTCCGGTCAAAATTTAGGTCACAGGAGCTAAAAATAGAAAAAAATAATAACACTCTAGTGGCTGCAGATTTGATAAAAATTTCCTGTAAATCAGTCCGAAAGTTAGTTTTCATGATTTCTCGGTCAAGTTCGAATATGGGTAATCTCCCTTCAAAAGTTAGGACACAGAAGCTAAAAGTAGAAAAATCTTTTTAACACTAGTGGCTGCATTTTTGATCCAAATATTCTGGATTTTTGCCAGGAAGTTTGGTATGATGATTTTCTAGGTCAATTTTGAATATGGGTCATCTCCGGTCAAAAACTAGGTCACAGGACCTAAAAACAGAGCAATCTTGTTAACACTCTTGTGGCTGCAGTTTTGGTCCAAATATCACGAATATTTGTCAGGAAGTTATTTTGATGATTTCTAGGTCAAGTTTGAATATGGGTCATCTCTTAAAAAACTAGGTCACAGAAGCTAGAAATAGAAAAAGCTTCCTAATCAGTTACAAATTATTTATCATTTAATGATTAACCTGTCCGTGCTCTATCTTTGCCCTGTCCTGTTTTTGTTTGGGGTCCGCCTGGGTTCCTTGTCATTGGTTCTTGTTGCTGGGTCATATGGGGGTTGCGTTCATTGAACGCCGCCTTTCCTTGTTGATCTTGTTTATCATATTTTGTTAACACTCTAGTGGCTAAAGTTTTGATCCAAATTCCCTGGAAACTGGTCAGGAAGGTTGTTTTGATAATTTCTAGGTCAAGTTTGAATATGGGTCATCTCCGGTCAAACACTACGTCACATGAGCTTAAAATAAAAAAAAACCTTGTTAACACTCTAGTGGCTTCGGTTTTGATCCAAATATTCTGGAAATTTGTCAGGAAGGTTGTTTTGATGGTTTCTAGGTCAAGATGTGATATAGGTTACCTTGGGTTAAAAGCTAGGTCACACTTCCCAAATATGGAAAAACCTTGTTTACACACTGTTCACATTTCTGACTCCATTGTCATCAAAAAACAGGATACAGACATTGCTTGGATGTGGTTGATGGGTCAGGTGAGCAATCGATGTGCCATCGTTGCCCTCTTTTTATTTTAATTGCAGACTAAAATATCACATGTTCTAAAAATCAAGTAGGCAATGGTCGTTAAAATTATATAAAGTATAACAATGTTCGTAAAAAACACCATTTTCTGGACCTAGCCGTTGCTACAATATTTGTCTCCTTCCAATGAGTACATGTATTAGTTATTGTAGTAATTGTAGTAACTTGAAGGGGTTTTTTTACAACAAAATAATACCCAAAGCTCTACCTCAAGGTAAATGCCTGCTTTACTGGGTCCGCAATTTTCTCTCTCTGCATAAAAAGTCTAAGAATTTCAAACAACACCATTTTCTGGAGCCAAACATAAAAACATTTGTTTGCTTCCGTTGAGCATTTCAATTTGCGCAAGTTTGAAGGGTATTCTTTACAGTAATAAAAAGTCAAAAGCTCTAACCCTAGGGAAATTGTCGCGATTTGTTCTCTCTCTATACATGTATAAAGCCTAAGAATTGTCGTAAAATGTGGCATTTCTGGAGTCAACATTTAAACATCATTTAGTAGAAAGTCCTTTTTAAGGTAAAATTCCTTTTACATTGAATTACTGGTGTAATAACAAAATTAACAATACTCTTATAAACATTTTGTTTAGAAGTTGGTAAAGATACATAATTCTTTATGCCTTTTACCAAATAATTTGAGCATAAAAATAATTTCTGTCTTAATAGAAGGGTTCCATATAATTATAACATTTTATGAAATATGCAGCATAAACATTTTGTTTGTAAATCTTTTTTTCATTATAAATCACGATTATAATAGTAAGCAATCGATGAATATTAAAATAATTTGCTTGAGTGCAAATAAACTTTATATCATAATAAAAATATTTTAGCGCTCAGCTGACTAGAGATAAAATTACCCCTAATTTTTATATTAAAGATTATGCGTTGACAAAATAGTGTATAAAACGTGTATGGTTATTTTAAGCTTTTTATTTATTACCTTATACTTGTGTACAAAACCGTTTTCTTTTCGAACTACAGCAAATCAAACGAAGTTCCCTTTTACTGCTATATTATGTTACAGAATTTTCGATTTCGCCTATAAATGAAATATATTTTATCCGACAATGACAGGAAGACAAGTTTCACAGACCAGCTATTATCAGTTACGAAAGATCTTGTGCCGTAATATCAAAGATCATTGTACAGAAATTGCAGTCAGAATTGTCATAAAGTTATATGATTATATTGACCGTCTACACGACGACATGATGATTCAAGCCTAAAAGAAGCTGCTGATCAATTTTTCTTTTAAACTGTATAATATAGAGTAACATTTATAATTTTCTAAAAAAAGATAATGGCATCGTTTTTGATTACAGATACAATTATTTATAATTATCTAAACATTAAGAATTCAATTTTATAAGATCGAGAAAAAAAGAAAATGTGAAACGAATGACAGTTAGCTTGTTAGATTTGTATATTGTCATAAACGATGTTGACATATTAATGATTGTTTCGGATTCAATCTGACGTATTTCTGTCACAAATGATTATTATCATAATTCAAAGGCTTATTTCTGTTATTGAGAGAAAAAGTTGCCATTAAAAATTAATTTTATATTTTGCACCCTTAATAATATCTCATTTTGTTTTATGCCATAGAAATAGTTTCTTTATATGCTTATTCAAGAAGTTGATATGTAATATAATAAGGTATCATATTAATTTAAGCAGATTCATATAAAGGTCATCGATTAGAAATTATGTTTCAGTACAAACTAGAACAGAATGAACACGTACCATTCGTTACATTTTTCTGTTGTAATTTCAATGCACACAATAACAAAATAACCAAACAAATATGATATGATTATGTGAATATTAATGCTCTAAATTCAGTACGCAAAGAACAAATGAACACTCTGAAACGTTGTAAAATAGAAACTGTTTGGCACCACAAGTAATGTTTCTGTTTAACCACAGTCAAGTTCATTTACATTTCGAGAATTACATTAAAACAATAACCTTTTTACAAAATAGATTTTATGATTGCCATTATTTTGTCTCGTTAAATGAATATTTAAAATAGTTATTACTGGAAAAGTACTGAAGACCTTTTTTCCTGAATTAAACAGTTGAAGTTTATTTGAATTTTCAGCATATTTTCGGTAGGATGTTTCGAATGTCCGTTTCACTGACATTGTACAAAAAAAGTGTAAATTGCGAGTGTAAAGGTAAAGTGCAAAAACAAATTTACAATTTTTAACAACTGTTTTCAAGTTTATAACTCACACTTTTAAGGAAAACGCTTTAAATAGCCAATCGGTAAAGTCAAGTTAACATAAAAATAGTGGGGCAGTTTTTTTTAGGTAGATTTATGTTTCCTTTCCTTAATAGTCTTAGTATCAACTATTGTTCAATGTTTATTATTATAGTCAGTCTTTTAAATTATAATAAAGCCCAACTTGACAGTGCAAACATGTGCATAATCCCACTTTAAATGGTATAAATCTTATGAACCATGTTTATAAAAGTTTTACAGTAAAAATGTATTGCAAACTCTTCTGGTAGATACCTGAAAGAGTTGTCAGATGTTAACATATGTCTTTGTTATTTAACATAAATGCATATAACAGTATACAGTTATTTCATGGGTCTTCGTGGACCAATCAAAACTGTTGCCAGAGGTATCGGGAGTGGCATTTACAACTGCTGTTGTCTGAGGCATCTTTGTTTCCTGTTCCACAAACATCCAAGAAATAACTGTTTTATTACGTATAACTAATAATTATCAATCAAACTATAATATATATTGCAACAACATACTAATAACATTTGTACAAGTGTTTTAATTGTTAGCAAGCGAATCTTACGTTAGACATTTTTTAATCACTACCATACATTGAGCTCAGCGACGTTTGATTAACAATGGCGGAAAACCCGATGAAAGGGGCGTAACACTTAATAATGTTGATTGGTCAACAGTTCATTTCATCATTGGGCACATAGGATTTCAGCAGTTAAATTAAACAGTTGTTAATAAGAAATTAGTATTTATAGAAGGCATTAGGTAATAAAATTAAATGTTCTGCTATTCATGTAGGGTATCAAAATTCAAACAATGATTTTTCGCAACACATATAAAACTTTATACACTATGTTTACAACGTTCATAGGGTTGATGTATAAAAAGCGATATTCAAACAACACTTAAGTTAATTATTGCAAATTGTATGAGCAATGTATACTTCAATCAAATACAAATGGAAATGTCTCCAACACAAACATGATAACATTACGCTACAATTATTCTTTTTTAATCCTTTTAAATAAACCTGAGTCGTCAACGATTTATATTTTTTTGCGTTACAAAGTATGATATTTTTCTGTAAGATTGCTCAAAGGTTACAACAGCAGTACATTTGCTTATATGTTTAAGTAACTATATACAATTTATAGGTTCAATGAAAATACGTTTTACGTTGTACTTCCCTTAAGTATAGTTTTAGCAGATAGATTTTAAATATCCCAGCAGCAAAACAGTGTGAATGAATGAAATTATTACTTTTCATACGTTGTTATCCGGGAACTGACGTCATATATGTCTCTACTTATCCATTTTTCTTGATAAAGTTTATAATTTAAAACCACAAACGATATGTGTTGGCATTTGTTAAAAGATAACGATGTTTTAAGCGACGGTAATTCTGGACTGACCTATTAAATCATTATGTTTTTTTTCTGTTTGTTAATTGATTCGTACAAGTTCCTCTTATTAACGATTTGATTTAAAAGATATTTAATATACATTTAATAATAAAAAATGACATTCTGTATATAAAGCGATAAATAAAATATGACAGACATTTCACTTTTTGCGACTGTTTGTGTCATTAAGAGCTGGCCGTCTGGTACAGTGATAACACGGTGTGCTGATTGATTACAATTTAAGGAAAAGCGAGTTCAAACAAAATATTGGATTGATTGTCTGTCTGGAAAACTTACAATATTGATGCTTAAACAATCAGTGTCTAGTCGAAAACTGATTGCGTCTGCAGAGTGTAAAAAGGACAGTCGAGTTAAAATGGTAATATTTGTATATATTAATGTGGCAGTTAATGGATAAGAAAATGATGTCTTAAGGCTGTTATGAAACATTTTGATTACATGTAAGCGGGATATTTTTCGTTTATTAATTAAGAAAATAATAATGTCTTTAAAAATACAGAAATATGATAATAGAATGTCAAATTTCAATGGCATGCTTAACTTGGCCAATCAGTCATATAAAATATTCAACACGAAAGAGCAACGATCTATAAAATCAGCTCCCACAGTATCATAAAGCTATAGCAACTAAAAGGACATCAAACTGTCAGAGTGGCAAACCGGGTGGGAAAAAGACTAAATACTATCCCAAAAAGAGATTACGTTCAGATATAAGTGAAGTAAGTTGTTTGGTAGGGAAATGTAAGATAATAAAGGATGGAGGGACTAAATAGGAGAAAAGGGAATAAAAGTCAAAAATACATAAGAACGCAAAAACAAAACAGAAATTTTGTCGTTAATATGGAAAAAAGAAGCAAAAAAGGCTTCTAGGGCGATTCAAACCGGTGAAAGGTGCTTATGGTGTGTGGTGTCATGATATATGTCATTATAATCAATGTTCAGCATCTCATTGGCACAAGATATGACAAACCAATGGCTTTTCGTTTAGAGATGCTTGTTTATTTCAAAGTTGATTTTCTTAAGTCATTTGTTTAACGATTAAAAGAAACCTTTTGTGAACATACTTAGAATAATGCGTCTTTCTTAGATTAGTTTGTGGAAGATTATAATTTTAAAAAAATCAACAAAAAAATAAGGACCTGTGTAATAGTTTATGGCATATAATTATAATCTTTACTATGATTTTGTTAATATTCTTCTGTATACGTTCACCTGGCCCCCTTTTGCAGTTAATATAGCTCTTTTTTAGATATAATTATTATACATTTGCAGTTAATATGGCTTATTCAACTATAGTTATGATAATAATTATACATCTTAGCCAATGAAACTACAGTAAGTCAACTACTGAAATTCAGTTAAGTTTTGAACATACAAGCTTGCTGCTAATAAATTTGTAGTCGGCTCCAGGTGTCATGTAAGTGTCTAGCAGCTGTATAAATATTGCCAATACACCTGGGTGTGTCGTTTTTCTAGATTTTTAACTGCAATTAGCTTATTGCTTAATACATGTTACTGTTTTAAATCGTTGCAGGACGGAGTAAATTATTTCAGTGAAATAAAACAAATGAAGATCTGTCCTGTTTTTGTTTCTATGTCGGCTCATTACGTTTTTGTTTTATTTATTTAGGGAAATATTTAATTTTAACTATAAGAGAACTTCAACATGAGTTGATTGTACACTTAATACGTAAATTATAGTTCAAATTATCTCTGAAATGCTATATTTTTTCTAAAACTTTTTATTCTGGATGTCTTGATACAGTATCCGAACACAATTATTAAGCATAAAGCTGAAGGTTTCAAATGTAAGTGAAAAACCATAAAGCATCGAAGTCAAAATCACATTTCCTTTCAAAACATTGCTACCTTTCTCCAAACCCAAATGAATCAGAGCCACAATATGCCTTTATTGTTTATTCTAAAAATGTCAATTAACACATTCTTCTTTTATTAAAAAATCTTTTAAGATAAATTTTATCTTTATTTGGTGAAACATAAAGAGAAAGACAGGAACGCACAAAACGACAAATTGCAACTCCTGCAAGCTCAGTTTAATTGCGCCTGTTCATGGACGGTTCTGGAAAGTGCAAGTTACAAAAGCAACAACAATACAAACCTTACTTTAGATTGATTAGCAGCAGTAGCTTAAAGTGCTTCGTAGAACATCTGAAACGACAGGTATCTATGTCTCCGGCATAAGAGGTTACAAATACTGTAACTGATTACCGCCCTCACTGATTCTCTATTTTGAGACCCAAACAAATAAGTATCTAAAGCAAATTTCCTTTTCTCAATTTGCAATAAAATAACAAATCATTTTACATTCAAAATTTGTTTAAATCTCCTCATGCACTTAATTGCTTGAAATATAATTTGTACATCTGTTTGATTTGACTATAATACGTGCACCTGTTTACTGTTATTACATTTCTAATCAAGTAGTATGTATATATCTTATCGCCTGATGAAAAAGAACGTAATTGTAATTTTATATTTTACTGGAAGGCAGATAATAGATTTTTACTTTCGTAAAGCGTGAAATTAATAACACTTCTAATTAGAAACAAAACGAAAACACACAATATACCATAAATGTATTAGCTTTCAATATGTTGTGTTCCTCGGTATTCTAGAATCATAGTATGATTTTTACTATTTCTTGAAATAAAACCTCGGTTATTTACGGATTGAAATATATTTTTAATGTAACTTAAAATATATGTTTCTGATATGTTTCTGATCATCAACCGAACTATATGTGACAAGCTTCACAACTCTAGCGTTAACTTATTAGAAATACCCCAATTGAACTTTGATGTTTTCTTTCAATAATGGCGACCGCTTATTATACTTAAAGCCTGGTCTAATATAAATTCGTCGTTAGTTACGGAAATAAGGTCGGATTGTGTTTTTGTTCTACTAGGGATGGTGTGGCTTTTTCTTCTATTAGAATTATTTGTTTTTAGTTTTAAAAGAACCGATCATGTATGTTTTGGGAACAAAATAATGATATCATTGCCATTTAATAACGTTGACTCTTTTAATCAATTTAAAGAACAACGAATGCAGTTTCGCCTCTGGTTTAAGTTATTTTATGTTGGAAAATGTGATATTTTCTCTACGCTTTCTCGGAGGAAACAACAGCAGTACATCTGCTATTATGTGTAAGTATATACAATTGATAGGTTCAATAAATTACAAGTTACGTTGTACTTCTCTTAAGTATAGTTTTAGCAGATTTATTATGAATATCCCAGCAGCAAAACAGTTTGAGTGACTGGAACTATGACTTTGTATAAAGTGTATAGCAAAGAGTGTACGTATAATCCGGACAATGACATCATACATAATTATATCTACTTAATATCCAGTTTTGTTTATAGTGTATGATTTATGGTTTACCAATGATAAAAATAATTTTTTGTTAAGATATATCGATGGTTTAAATGATAAAGAATGTATGACGTATGTAAACAGTGTGCTATTTCTGTTTGTCTTATTGATTCGTACTGTTTAGTAATGATATGATGCAAGACAAGTTAACAAACATTTTAAAGAAAGATAGATATAGCATGCTGTTTGTAAAGCGGCACATAAAATAAAATATTGCAGTCATTTCCCTTCTTATCGTCTTTTCTGTGGTATTTAGAGTTGACCAACGGGTACAATAATTACACCGATGTTTGAATACATAGCTAAAAATAGCGAGTTGAAAATATTGGATTGATGGATTATCTGCCTCAACAACTAACACAATTAATGCTCAATCAATCAGAGTCTATTCCAAAATGTGATTGCGTCAGTTTGTGCAGAAACAGAGTATCGAGGAATCTACAGGACGAGTAAATATGATTATACTTATATATATTTTAGTGGCGATAAATAAATTAAAAATTGTCTGAGAATTATTCTATATCATATATATGATTACAAATAAGCCAATTTTTGTTTTGAAATAATGTCTTTAGAATGATGTCTTAAAATGTTGAAATAGGTTATTTTCTGTTACAATTCAAAGATAACCATATCTGCATATTAAAAAAAGGAAATGTTTTAATTATGCAAAAAGCACACAAACCATAGTATTTGTGATCTCCGTAAACATCGGAGAATAGCAAAGTAGGCTAAGTAATATTGAACATAAAATAGAGAAAAAGAGATTCCAGGCAGCTAAACACGTCAAAATTGAAAATGTTTCAGGCTCAATTTGAATGAGTTTGTTCATAGACGGTAATGGTAATTGAAAGCTACCGTCCACACCCCCTAGCATCGGCAAGCAGAATTCAACATTTAAACATGAACTAGCAAACAAAAAATTGAATTTTTAAACATCCGCAGATGTGTTCATATGGCGGTTATCATTGTACCTTGCGACACGTTAGTGCCATTTCATAAGAAGCGGCATATAGTCCCCAGATGTGTTAAATGCGTTTGCAACATTTACAGTGAAATAAAGTTACAAAAAATGTAAATGTCGAGGATAACAGACAGTACTTTTTGCTCGTTGAAGAAAAAAAATGTTGTGTTACTTTTTCATCAAACTTAAACCTCATAATCATCTATGTACTATTTTAAAGAATAATTGCCAATTCATTTAAATGGGATGCTTATTTCATCACTCAATCTAAACAAAAATTCAAGATCATCAAGGAAGAGCGCTTATTCGTAAAGCAACGGTACTAAAAAGGAGAGCAAACTGGCATGGGCGCGAACGGGGTGGAGGAGGGACAAATTATTAAACAATACTGACATTAAATTAAAATATACGGTAAATAAAGAACATTAAACTACCACTTTGTTGAAAATGACACATTTTTCCAATTTAGTGCTACTTACCTGCTATGATGTACATATTTTACTCTTTTTATACATGTCAAAACATTTTTTAAAAGAATGCCGGTTCTTAGAAAAGTAGTTTTGAGGAACAAAATGTAATTCAAAATCTGAGGTTTCTCAAAAGCTTACATCATGACATAATAAAGACACATGTTTCTAAAAAATAGTCATCATTAGTCATCTACTCTATACATATGTTCTGAAACAGAAAAAGGAGGAATACAAATTCGCTAAAGAGCGCATAAAACAACAAACTTGAAATTGAAACTCGTTTTGCACGCTACTGAAAAGTGTAAGTTTCAAAAGCAACAACAACAACAAAAACAAATAGATTCTTGAAAACAACGTTATATTTAAGGACATAATCGGCCGTTCTCGAACCGAATCAACTGATCATTGTTTTTCTTCGACGCAGAACAAGAATATTCTATAATTGGACATACTTTACATTATTGATCAGTAGTAGTTTAAAAGTGTTTCAAAGACACCTACTACGACACGTGTCCATGTTAATTGAATTAAATAACTTGTTACCCTCTCTGATCCCTCTTTTGAGTCACGAACAGTCAAATATCTTAAGCAACAAAACCATTTCCCACCTCTCAATTGGCTATAAAGGAGCAATTTATTATAACGTCCAAATTAATATTAATCTCCTAATGCACTTAATTGTTTGCAATATAATTTGCTCCCCTGTTTAAAGCATATGATACGTGCACCTGTTAACATTTATAATCAAGTATCATGTGTATATATTATCACTTGATCAAAAGGAACGTAATTGTAATTTTATATTGTACTGGAAGGCATATACTAGATTTGTACTTTCATGAAGCATGAAATTACTTACACTTCTAATTAAAACCAATTAACAAAAACATACAATATACCAGAAATGTCAGCATTTAAAACCTTTGTGTTGCTCAGTATTCTATATCATAGGTTTCGTCCTAAATCTGGTAACAAAAGCTCATTTATTTATGGATTGAAATGATTCATTATTCACAATATAGTAGTAAGGCTTATGTTAGGATATGCATATGGTTTTGAGCACGTCAGGCAGAAATAATTACATTAAATGTACAGTACTAGTTTTGTCGCCTATAACATTATATCAATCAGATACAGTTGATCAATATTCCATGCATTCAACAATTGTCTCTTATTTAATCGACGATGTGCAATATAGGTTTACTAAGAAAACCCATTCAATTCAGTCGAATGATTAGAATGTTCTTCAAAACACTATTGATTGAGTCTTTTGACGTAGGTTTCAGGTCAAGCTATTAATGTGTGTTTTGCAATATAAAGAAATTCTATATATCATATTTAAATAAAGGGAAAAAAAGTAGACTGACTCAATTTCATATCTAATCTGATCGCTGTGCTAAAATTAATATAGCTCATGTCACGCAACAAAAGAAGAAGAATTTGTATGTAATGGAATAAGCACAAATGTTGGATCTACAGCAGTTAGAACACCTTTCAGAAATAGAAATATTATCTTAATATACTTTTATCAAGCGGGCAATACCACTGGAAATTATTTAGATATAAATATAAACAGATGAATAAAAGGGAAATGGTAGTACTTACATCGCGCACCACGAAATATCAAGGAACATATTTTTTTATATCTATCATACTAGAAAAAAACATGTATTAGCTAAAAAAAATAGGTTAACTGATATCAAATTCAAAAACTGCATTTCACATAGTGTACGTGTAAAAGTCGCTGATTGCTAACAAAGTCACTGGTTGTTATGTAAAGTCAGTGGCTCCATTGGATTTAATTTGTTGATTAGAGAAGTCAATAGTTTTAATGGAAAGTCAATGGTAGCCATGGAAATAAAAAAAAAGGAAAGAAAGAAAGTCAAAATGACATAATTCAAAATATATTGCTGGTGTGGTTTGATTGAGCCATTGTAGTGGTATTTGGAAGTTACCGTTTTGAGGGTCAATAATTGCCATGGAAAGTCAATTGTTGATATCTAGCAATTTTTTTTTCACAGATGAGGTTTGGTATTGACATTGGCATTGTTATGATCATTTTGTCATAGAGTTGGATTATCTGATAAACGCATTATACACGTAAATGATATATACACACGTACACTAACTAAACATACACTATTTATAAAAGTACCTTACCTACATGATTATATACACGTATCTACATTAATATCAATCATACACTAATAACAATAATATAAAATATTCATAATTACATAATAATAAAGTATAATTTGAACACCAAACTAAAAAGTAGATATAATGTAGTAGTAGTTTATAGTTAGTGTAGTCGGACCTCCTTATACTTTCGTTCTTTACTGTATTTATTTCGATTAACCTCCTCTCTGTCAATAACAAATCAATAACCAATCACTATCGAGTAATCGATATCCGCCATATTTTGAAAACAAATGCAAACAGCCATTTATGCTTTAAAAACTATTATCATCCTTTTTGTAGTTATTTATTGATATATCTACAGGTAAACGTTTGTCTTTAATGCCTTATATGCATTTGTGTATTGTATTTCAATTAATCTGAATTTGTATTGTTAATTGTTTGTATTTTCCGTGTCTTATTATTGTTTATGTATATCATTACAGGAGCGTATTTACCATGTAAATATAACAGATTCTGTCGAACAAACCCAGTGCTTTCGTTATTATTAACCATTGACCGGCGACAATTTGGGGATCCTTTTCGAATCCATTAATGGTTTAGTCCTATGGAGAAGTAGAATAATTTAAAATTTTAAACATTTTACTTCAATAGTGAAATTCTTGTTCCGGTAAGTCATAAATTTTGTATCATTAATATACTTGAAACTTAAAAAAGACATATTTTTTCTTCATAAACCATAATGGCTTGTGCTTGAACTAACTCCCTGAGACACCAGAGGCTTTAAAACAATCTTTGGCTTAACTTGACCTCAAAAGCACATCAATAGACTCAATCAATATTTAAAAAAAACCAAACAAAAACATTATAATAATTTGTCTGCATTGTATAGATTTTCTTAGAGAAACTATATTTCACATCGCCGATTTAATAAAAAAGATTTGTTGATTACATGTATATTGATCAACAGTGTTTGATTAATATGCATATTTATTTAAGTTTTATTCATACTTGATTCAACATTCATATTACTAATATCTTTAGATTTTAAAGTGTCATATGCATTTTTTTGCGATGACAATATTATTGATTGATCCATGATTTAAAAAGTGCATTTGCTGATTAAAGATGACATTCTTAAACGATACCATATTGAGAAAAGCTAGTAAAAGATGGCGTTTATTGTTTTGTCTGTTTGATGTAAAAACACTATAAAATCAAAATGTTAATCTTTCGGAATTATAACTCAGAATTTGCAATTAAGATAGTCATGAAGTAACATGATTACTAATACGCTGACCGTCTACATGACAAATAATTCAAGCCTAAAAGAAGCAGCCTCTTATCAAAACAGATTATATATTTTATGGAGTGGTTCCGGTATTTTATAAAATAAAATAAAATAATGCCATCTACTTTAATTGATATTAGGACTGAATCAAAAGTTATAAGATAATAAAATAAAGAAACTGTGAGCATTCAAGGCGGAAAGAACGACGGTTTGCCTTCTGTGAAAGTAGCATGTTGTCTAAAATTAAGTTTTTTATAGTCACATGTTAACATTTGCTTACGAGTATAAAGTTTCAAGTTTTATTCACATATTCTCAGTTTGCATACATACAAATACAAGATACATTACATAAATGTAATCTTAGATGTATATCTATGAAATCATATTGTATCATAAATCCAATGGCTTAAATGTTATTTACTTTCACGGGTGTGAGATGAAATTGCCGTAACAAAATAATGAATACTTTTAAGTCCCTTGCACTTAATGAACATGTGTCTTTTGATGTTTAACATTTCCGTTGTAATTACGATGCGCTCAATGAAAAGAACAAAATCAATTATGACAAAATTGTAAATATAAATAGTGATTATCTAAGTTCAATACGCTAAGGGGCTAATTCAACGAAATTTGACAGTGCGAAAAATGCAAAAAGTGTCTCTTTAAGTTGACAACATTCATAGGGATGATGTATAGAATGTGGTATTTGAACATCATTTAAATTGAGCATTGCAAACGTATTAGAAATAAATACTTGAATCAAATAAAAATAGTAATGTCTCGCATACAAATACGAATACATAACACTATAACTCGTTTTAATCCCTTTAAATGTTGCGTTGCCTCTGATTTAAATTCATTTCGGTTGGAAAATGCAATATTTTTCTAAGATTACTCTTAAGAAACCATAGCAGTAAATCAGCAGAATATATAATTTATAGGTTCAATAAATTTCATGCTACGTTGTACCTTATTGAAGTATAGTTTAAGCAGATATAGTATGTATTTCCCAGCAACAAAAAAAATTGAGTGAATGGAATTATGACTTCCTATATAGTGTATAGTATACAGTTTATGCACAGTCCGGACAATGACATTATACGTGTATCTACTTAATATCTAGTACTGTTTGATTAATGGCCACCCAATGATAATAGTAGATGTTTCTTAACAGATAACGATGGTTTAAAGGAGAATGAATGGATGACGTATGTAAACACTGTTTTATTCTGTTTGTCATACTGATTCGTATTACTAGGTAATGATATAAAACATGATGTAGAACATATTAACAAAGATAGATATAGCATGCTGAGCGTAAAGCGGCACATAAAATAAAATATTTCGGTTATTTGACCTTTTATCGTCATTATTTTGGCATTTCGAGTTGACCCACTCTTACAGTAATAACACTGATTTGATTTCAAAGCTGAGAATAGGAGTTTAAATATTGGCTGTCTCAACAACTAACCTAATTGATTCTTTAAAAAATCAGAGTCTAGTCCAAAATGTGATTGCGTCTGCTCTTGCAGAAACGGAGTATATACAGGACGAGTAAATATGATTATACTTATATATATATTTAGTTGCGATAAATGAATTAAAAACTGTCTAATAATTACATGAAATTTTAATTTGATTACGGATAAGCCCCAATTTTTGTTTTGGAATATGTTTTTCAATGTCTTTAGAACAATGTGTTAAAATGTTGAAATGGGTTATTCTCTGTTGCAAATCGAGGAAAACGTAGATTAGGCGAAAAAAGATGTTAAATTTATGTTAAATAGCACACAAAGCTTAGTATTTGTCTGAAACAAAAGTGATTCCAGTATACAAAGGAGAGAAGCAAAGTAGGTTTAGGCATTTACAGTGCAATAAAGGTAAAAAAATGTAAAAGTCGAGGATAACATAGTATAATTTGCTCGTTCAAAAAAACATTGTTCTACTATTATTTCATCAAAGTTTGTGTAAACTTAAAATTACTTATTCAGAACATTAGGGAATATTGACCTCAGAGTCATTTAGGTACTATGAATTATAAAGGCGAATAAATTGCCAAAACATTCCGATGGGAAAAGAGAAAAAAGCTAAACAAGGAAGTCCAACGTTCATGGAATATAGCTTCATGAAATCCCTCAAACAGACGGAGGCACTTACGTGTGGAGGAGGGTCAAATTATTAACAACACAAAAAAAATTTGAGCCACAATATGCTTTAAACGATTTTAGGTTTCTCAAAAGCTTACATAATGTGATTAAGCAGACACATTTAACGAGAATAAACAAGAAACAATTGGTTTTAAATAGAATCCTTAACGAACGCTTAAAACGACAAAATAATTGGAAATGTTTCACGCTCGGTTTGATTGAGCCTGTTCTTGGACGCTACAGGAAAGAACGAGCTTTAAAGGCAACAAAAACAAAAAGTAGATTCTTACAACAATCTTGTTTTAACCAATGTGTTTCTTGCGCGAAGGTTCAACACAAAAGAATTACATAACATAACATAATAATCTTTATTTCTCTCAATACATATATACATGCAAATATGAGGAATTTACAATAAATGATATAATCATACGAGGCTCACAAAAGGTGACAAACAAAACATACTAATCAATAATTACAAATTAAGAACTAATGTAATATAAATAACATAAGTATTTTCAGTGAATAATTAAGTTCTTATCTTTTAAATAATACATTTAACAAATTTACACAATTTGAGAAATTCAGATTTGTTTTTAGTAGTCATAATATTTTCTAGTTTAAAAATGTTTGGTCGTTGATAATATACTTTTTTCAAAAATCTTTTTCTTTCTACTATGAATTGACAACATTCAAGTCAATAATAAAATTCGTCGCCAATTTTATTTTTACAATTACGACAAAATCTTTGGTTAATTGGAGTACTGGACCAATTACCCGTTTCTATTGGAAATCGATGATTTCTTGTTCGAAATTAAATAAAAAAGTTCAGTAATGAACTGTCTAAATTAACCAAGTACAATTCAAATCCAAAAGTTCTTTTTATTACTCTATAAAACAAACTGTTACTCGAATTTTCAATTTTAGAATACCACTCATTTAAAAAAAGATCTTTTAACTTTTGTTTAACAGATAGTTTGAGCCACTCAGAGTTTGTAAATGTGTTGTCGAACCACACTTGTAATAGACCACATTTGATTAAAATAGTTTTGACATTAAAAAACCATGGAAATTTCTTTTTAAGCAAATTATCTGTTGAGTGTAGTAAGTTATTATAGACAAGAATTGACAATTTATTATTAACGTTAACACCGTCGCTATTACATAATTTTGACCAGAATGATATTATCCTTTCTTCGATGTCAATAGCTAGAGGCATACAACCGGTTTCTCCATAAACAAAATAATTTGCTGTTGACTTCTTTAATTTAAGAATATTTTTTAAATACCTTAGTTGTACTCGCTCAATAATGTCGAGATTACCAAATCCCCAAATTTCTACACCGTACAGTAAAATTGGCTTAATTGTTTTGTTAAATAATTCAATTTGTAAATCAATTGGAAGATTGAGACGATTAGAATTTTTTACTAAACTATACATGGCTCTTGTAGCTTGACTTGCGATATGTTTTTTACATTTTAGAAAAGAACCTGTTTTACTAAAATAAATTCCAAGATATTTGTACTCATTAACTACCTCGATAGGTTCGTTTTTTGAAAGTAAAATTATACATTTGTTGTCTACCTTTAGAAAAAAACTACAATTTTTGTCTGTGACGAATTAACCTTAAGTTTCCAAGTATCACAGTATTGTCCATATATATTTAATGCTTTTTGTAAATCATCTGCTGTTTCTGATATTATTACCGTATCGTCCGCATAGAGTAATATAAATAATTTTAAAAGACTGAAAAGCTCATTTGTATTACTTCCGTTTACCACTGTCATTCCATGTACGCTACTATCATTTAAAAAATACGATTCTAGATCGTTTAAAAATAGTGAAAATAGCAATGGCGATAAATTTTTTCCTTGGCGTACACCTATATTACAAGGAAAAAAATTAGAAAAACAAGAATTTACCTTAACACATGACTTAATATTACTGTACAAATTTTTAATGACCTGTAAACATTTTCCATTAATATTTGAGTTTATCAGTTTTTCCCATAAACCATTTCTTCAAACTGTGTCAAATCCTTGTTTAAGATCAATAAAGGAGCAAAAAAGCTTTTTTTCCATTGTTATTAAGATAATGGATAATGTGTTGCAAAACAAATAAATTATCTGGGGTAGAAAATGCTTTTCTAAAACCTGCCAGTACATTGTTAATTATTTCATTAGATTCAACATAATCAGTTATTCTTTTATTTAAAATACATGTAAAAACTTTACCTAAACAACTTAACAAAGTTATAGGCCTATAATTTCCAGCGTCAGATTTGACATTTATTTTATAATTGGACTACTTTCATATTAATGAGCAGCAGTAGATAAAATGTGTTTTTTTAGAAAATCTGATGACACGTGTCCATATGAAAGGAATTAGATGCTACAAACTATAAATGATTACGCCTCTCTGATTCACTCGTTTGAGACCCAAACGGGCAAGTATCTAAAGTAATCAAAACCATTTTCCCCTTTTCCATTTTGCAATACAAGTACAATTTATTTTAACGTCAAAATTTATTTTAATCTCCTAATGCATTTAATTACTTACAATATAATTTGCTCGTCTGTTTGATTTGCATATGGTACGCGCACATATTTACTGTAATTACATTTCTTATCAAGTACTATGTATATTTCTTAACACCTGATCAAAAGGAACGTAATCATATTTTTATATTGTATCCGAAAGCAGATAATAGTTTTGTACTTTCATAAAGCATGAAATTTCTTACATTTCACTAATTAGAATCAAAACAAAAACTTACAATATACCAACAATTTATCAGCTTTAAACATATTGTGTTATTCAACATTCTAATATCATAGTATATATCTTACTTCTTCCGGTAATAAATGCTCGGTTGTGTACAGATTAAAAGTATTGATTATTTACGTTAAGTTAGTAAGGCTAATGTTTGAACTGAGGGCAACTTGAGCTCTGTGTAGTGAATAGGAAACTAATCTGGAAAAGTGGTGATCCCTAGGAAGCACTGAAAATAACAACGTTATACAAAATTTGTGTACTCGCTTTTATTGAGTCTGTTCATGGAGTACTGTGCAACATCTGTATCGCCCTACGTATGTGTATATATTACGGAAAATAGCTTTCTTTTTTCTAAAACATCTCATTTTATGCTTACCAGTGAGATACTAGAGTTTTTGCCTGTGAAGAAAGCTGTATCATCAACAGTGTGAGTTGTATAGCTTTGGCAAACATTTTGGCGTGTGTTTTAATTTTCATGACTTCGAAACTTTGTTAATTTACATGAAAAATAATTGTTGCGTTTGGTTTCAGATTTATAACAATAATTATAAAATATCCTTAAATCTAAAAGTGTAAAAAATTACTCCGCAAAAATGACAACAATTATCTTTGCAGCGTTTGCTTAGTCGTTAAAAGTTTGACGTTATATTCTTTACGGGTGTCTTATCCTGCGTTTTAATGATATAAGTCGCAAAGTACTAAATTCATAGTTATTAAACATATGATAAAAAGAAACTGTTTTTGTTTTGGGTAAAATTGCTATATAGCACACGCCAAAAAGAGAACAAGTTGATAGTTTTACTCGCGCAATGCTAATGAAAATATCGCTTTTTTCTCACTTCACTGTGAGATTTATAGCATATTGACTAAGAAACGATTTATTTGCCTGTCTAAACTTGTACAAAAGAATACCTGCCTGTTTTCTTTAAAAAAAGACACATGTCACAAAATTATGACTGATCGAAAATATGTTGATATTGAATTTTGAATTTCAAAAAGATTCTGTCAGTTAATAATAAAATAATGTAGATTTACAAGAGAGAGCGATATTTAATATGTAACATGCCTTATTACGCTTATATAAGTAGTATGTACATATGTCAACATACCAACGTCTCAGGCTTAATTGATCACAATGTAAAATAATGTCATATGATATGATATATGATGTGATATAATATAATAATAGAATATAATATAATAGAATTGATATAATATAAAAATGAAATTTATTGTAATTATAATATTATTTATCACAAACGTCTGCAAATTTTGCGACTCTGTAAAAATGGTCTTGCACGGCCGTGCATGTATTTTGATGTTATGTCATTTGCGTTATACAAACATAGCGTACAGTGACGCAAGATGTTATTGTTATACTATAGGTGCGTCAGTAAAAATGATTATTTTGCTCCTAACACAGTGTGATAAATTAAATAATAATCTCGAGTAGGTTCATTACTGAATTTTATTTAACTCGTTAAATAAAAAAACATTTTGTTCGCAAGAGGCTCGCATAATATAATTCTTTTCAACTCGTTCAATTAATTCAGTATTAAACCTACACTCATTCAATATCCTCTATATAATGAAATGAAATAAAAATATACTATAATAATAAAATATAGTGTAGCATAAGATACCATATCATAGAGCAAAACATAAAGAACTGCATAGATCATAGCATGCCATAGCATTTTGATTTACTGCTAGAGGTATAGACATTAGCTTGCATTAAAAAACAAATGTCCATGAACACGCTCCTGAAACATTTTTGATTTTCCCGTTTCAGGCTCTATTTAGGAATTCCTTATCCTAAACGGTAGTGTTCAGAATTGTGTTCATTAAAAGTAATCCTTCATATTATTGATTCTTTAATTATGTATTTACTCCGATGTAAAATTTATTGATTTACCTGAGTGTATAATTATATGATATTTTCTCTATGATATTAAATTTAAAAAATCATGCATCCTTATTCTTTAGAAAATTGATTTTCTTAAATTAAATTTGAAAAATGCTTGAACTCTTCTTATGGATAAGACATACAAACTTGAAAAACAAAAAAGCAGGGATCGTTTTGACAACTACATTTAATAACAGTTTAACATTAACAGAACAGTCCTCTATTTGAGCAATTACCTCTTTAAAAACAGTGGCTTCAAACTCAATAATCTGGTACATAAAGTATTTAAATAACGATATAGCAGACATAGATATTCCACTGATTCGGCACTTTTTTCTTTCTTATTTTAGTATACATAATACAAAAATACTGATTTAAGAATTATAATTTGAAACGTTTCAATAAATTATCAAAATTCGGAATCACAATCATTTTCTGTTGTTTGCCAGATAGATATGTATGTATGTATGTATGTATGTATGTATGTATTAAATTGGTCTTTTGGTGTCTTGTCTGTGATATGCAGGCTTCATAACCTCAGATACTCTTCCAAAATTTCATTTTATTTAGTTACGCCAGTTGTATTCTCTTTAAGGGCACACGCATTCTTTTACTTGGGGACTATACGCTACTTTTCATGGAAGGCACTACTTTGTCACATTGAAGGTTCCATGATGTTTCCAAACCATTTTCGTGTTAAATGTTGAATTCTGCTTAGGCCGGTGCTAGGGGGCGTGGACGGTTACTAACACTTTCCAGTACCGTCCATGACCAGGCTCAATCAAACCGTGCCTGCAACATTTTCAATTTTGTTGTGTTGGGCTTTCTTTAGGGATTCTGTTTTCTCTATTTTCTAACAACAAGTGACTTTTTACATGTACACTATTTTTGATGATGATTTGAAATTAAATATCATTAAAGATCCTGTATGTTGTGATCAAAGTGGTAAACCACACTAAGTGAAATTATATATATGTACATAATTATGCAAATAAAACAATTTTCAAACATCGAAGAAAATGTTAAATATGTACTGCAAATATTTGTGCATTTTATATGTAATCATTAAAATATATGCATTCTTTTCTTATTGTAAAATTTGACTTTAAAGAAACTAATTTTTATTACCTACCTTTATTTACATGAAATGTTAAATTCGGTAATTTCTTTATAAATAATGCTTTTTTGGAACCTACAATACCGATAAATCTAAATTTGAGAATCATATTTATGATTTAAAACCATACAACAATTGTGTTACAGGATCTTTAACCCATATGTTGCTTCTATTCATTATGATAGATAAAAAATAATGTGTTCCTGGTCATATATAGTCTTCAGTGCGTGGTGCGCGATATAAGTGTAACGATGCCTTTTTTATTCATCTGTTTACCTTATATCTTTATATATATATAATGCCCGCTTAATTAATTTTTATTGCTGAATAGTGTTTCAACTGTTATACATTTAATATCTGTGGTTATTTCATTACAAATTATCAAATTTTACTTGATTGCGTGACATATGCTATATTAATTTTAGCACATTGATCAGATTAGAACAGGTTATTGATTCTGTCTTTTTCTTTCTTTCTTTTAATGTGAAATATAGAATTACTTTTATATTGCAAAACAAATATTAGTAATTTGACCTCATAATTACGTCAATAGACCCAATCAATAGTGATTTGAAAATAAACATTCTAATTCTAATCATTCGAATGTATTCTATAGATTTTCTTAGAAAACATATCTTGCACATTGCCATTTTAATAAAGGAAAATTGTAGAAGGCATGAATATTAATCAACAGTTCATGATCAAAGTGGCGGCATGTCTGATTGGTTAACACATCGGACTAGAAATCTAATGATCGCCAGCCGTATGGGTTCAAACTTCGTCAGGGACAAGTCGTTGTTACTTTGAGCAAAAGACTTTACACTTGTTGCTCGGTACTGGTTGGTTCTTGGATCAGATTCGAAGGTGTGTCTAAACCTTACACAATCAAAAAAAATCTATATAAACCAACAGTTTTTGATTTATATGAAAAATTAATGAATAATAAGTGCGACAGAAAGTGTTCATTTAAAATGTAATTTTTTTCCTTTTGCTGTACCGAAAACCATATCTTTATCTTTATTGGACATTGGATGAGAGTAGATTCAATACTGATTTTATTGAACGAGTTGAATAAAATCATATTATGCGAGCCTTTGGCGAAGAAAATTTTATTTTTCTATAACGAGTTCAATATTGTACCTACACAAACATAATATTATATATATCATATTCCCAAAATAGAGACTGTTTAAAATGCAACAGGACCATTTTGCATTGACGCACCTATTTAACGATTACAATTAACGCGTCTTTACACCATGTTTTATACAGCGAATGACGTCACACCAAAATGCCATGCAATTCTATTTTTACAGAGTCGCAAAATCGTCATGGGTATGTGATAAATTTTATATTTAACGTTATGATTTGATTCATCACTATACAAAATTAATTATATAATCATTTATACAGTTTTATCAGAAATAGCTTTACACTATAATAATATTTCTTTTACATTTTGTTCTAACCATCTTAATTAATCGATTAATTAGATTAAAGAATATATATGCTGATAATAGATGACATTCTGAGATGTTTTCTTTTCTTCCAGGAAAATTCAATCATAGATAATAGATAAAATAAAAAAAATCGTTTCAAAATGTAGGAATCACGATGAAGATGCAGCATAATCACATTACTTTATAAATGTATTAAATGCATGATAACCTATCACGAGTATAATATTTTGTAAAAACTACCAGTGAGAACGAATCAATTAAAAGATGTAACATATTTAAACAACATTCTAAGATAAGTTGTTGAATGTTTATCGATCTCAAGGATAGATAAAACAGGAGTGAATACAATATGATGAAATATTGGCGTCTATATGTACACTGACTTTATATATAACTTTATTGATCTTACAACTGCTTTAATAGTTTTTCAATTGAAACTATTTTGTACATTGATTGTAATTGATTTTTATTCCTCTCTAGTACAAAAACATAAGCTTTAAAGATGTGTGTAAATTTGTTTGAAATATTCATAAATTTGGGAAGGGTAATATTTCATTTTAATTTCATGGTTCATGAATAAAACCAAAAATAACAACAAACATTATACTCGTACATTTTATAATTTAATGAGTTTTTAATTTTAAATCGTGTTTTGTTACAGAAATGATAAATAACCTATGACTTTGTTTATATCATTTTGAGTGGTTTTTAACCCTTTATTCTTACTAAGATCATTACATGTATTTGGAGAATAATTTAATAATAGAAATAGAAAGACACTATTGATCAGTGAAGCAACACGTAAAAAGATTATATCTCTATAAGAATTAAATCATTATTCTATCCGTGTTTCAGCTTCTTTTACTTGTACATTTACTATACTATAGTTTGATTGTCCATTTTCCGACGCTGGTTGCACAGACTGACCAATTTTCCGAGTTCTTGAAGTCGCCAAAGTACTGTAATCCGTCTGAGAATATACGTTCTTTTTTCTTCCAGAGAAAAGACCAATAAATGTTCGTCTGTACGACATTCCAAAAATATAGTACACAACAAAATTAATTGCTAAAGATAAATAATAAATCAGTTGAGATATAGATTGTACGGTTAAATCAACTGGCGTGGATACATCTATTTGATCCTTAATGAATGATATCACGAGAAGCCGTAATTTCACAACATGTAAGGGAAGGTTTAATGTAATAAAAATAAGCGTGACTGCCAGAAGCATTGTTGTTACTTTTGTCTTAAGGTCACTGATTCTCTGTGCAGATGTTGAACTAAAACGTCTATGACGCTCACATGATGATAGTGAAGACAAAGCTATCCGAGACAAAAGGAATGCCATGATAATTAAAGGAGCAACAAGGGTAATAACACTGTCAACATAAACCATTATCCTAAGAAATTTATAGTGTTTAACTTTTGGTGTACACTGTCCTGTCATTGTCCATAATGGAAAGTTGTAACAACATAATGTACACACTACAAGCGTTATCACGGCATATTTTGCTTTCGTTGTTTGACACAAACTATTGACCATAAAAGGTTTACATATCCGTATGTAATTTTCTATTGTTACAAATACAACTAGCCATACCGATAGACATCCAAACACGTAAGTGAAGAAAACAATTACCTGGCATATACCAGCTATTCTACTTAAATTTAGGTCAAACACTGAAGACGTCCACATTACTAAAAGAGTGATCAGAAATCCATTGTCGCTAAGACTTCTAGCCGCTAAGAATATACTGCATGATTTTCTTCTTAAGAATTTTTGAGCAAACACAGTAAAAGACAACGTATTTGCAATTAATCCAAAAGAACATATTATTGGCACTGCATATTTTTCAAGTGAAGCAATGAATTGCTGCGTTTCTTCAAATCTCTGTCCATTGCTGGAGAAATTACCGTTTAAAGTTGAGTCGTTGTCCATTAATGCAGTGTACCGTTTACAAGGAGCTATTTCAACTGTAGAATATTTCAGCAGAAAACTGAAAGAAAGTCATTGAAAATTAATATTCGGAAATAACAATAACTACCTGTAAAAAAATCTAAAATTAAATCTGAATTTCGTGTGTTTTTTTTTCTTTTATTATAAACAACGTCTATTTAATTTAAACATGTTAAACAAATATCATGAAGATTTTAATTTTATTTGATCATCACCAAGCTAGGACAAAAGGCAAAACTTTGCTTTTAGTAAAGTGCATTATAAATAAAACACATGAATTAATCATATATTAATATGTACTGATTTTTTTTCAGATACAAAAGTAAAACAAGAATTGTGTCATAAATATCAATAAAAAACAAAGGTTTGGAAGAAAACAAAAGTGAAACAATTTTTTTTATAAATAATTTTATCACTTATGAAAATCAAGAAGAACTAACGGGATCCCTAACGAATGAAAAAAAGGCGCGAAAAAAACCTTGAAGTATACCCACAATAGATACTTTCTAAAAAATATTCAAGTCCAAATGGTGTAATGCACAATTAAAAAAGGATGTAAAATTTTCATGAATTTATTTTAAATTTATAGCTCCAATTATTTTAAACACTCAAAACTACATTCATCTTAAAATTGTTCTTCAACGATAAGGAAAATCCGTTCAAAACATTAAACTGCATTTACTTACCCGAACGTTTCGAAGTATCTTACTTATATTGTTATCCCTTTCTGACAATCAACTGATATTCCGTCAGTGTTCAATGAGAAAATAACCAATATCTAATAAACTCGCTCGAGCAAGTACAATACATCGTTTAATACAACTCTCCTGAACAATTTCACAAAGCAGCCTGGTTCAAGCTGTATCTGTGAAATAAATAACCATTTATTTTTCTTTTGTGATATAGGACTGACAGTGTTCGTCATTGCTGGTGATCAAAAGTGGTATCAGCGTATAAATAATATAAGCAAAAAAGTATCTTGTAGTTATATAAAATACATGTTTATTTTTACTGTTACATATTTTATGTCCGTATAATATGTTCTGGAGTTTGCCTTATATCAGATAAATCTCATAAATACGTTATTTATGTTATAAGACATCATGGTGTGTAAATTCCGTGAAATATTTCGCACATTTGAAGATATATAATGCTCAAATTTATAAAATAATATATAATAGATTATTGCATATGTTACTGTAATAGTAATAAAAATGCGTTTCTTTTTTCTGAATATGACATGCGAAAATCCCGTATTTGAGCAAATGTGCCAATAAGCCATATTGACGCACTTGCCAAGTGTGCCAAAATCCCATGTTGAGGCTATTTCCTGTTATCACGCACCTGTTGTACAGTAACGGCAGAACGTACGCGCGTATACACGTTACATAATTGACGCATCGCAAAAAAATGGCCGTCAAAAGGACGTTGAAATCTTTAGCGAATCGCTTGATGGTTTTAGATTATATAATCGAACAACACGGGCAGTCAATTAATAAATATATTAGAACAATTACGTTATTGCTTGATTTTATTCCAGTCTGAAAAGTTGCTGCGGAACATATGCCCTCGGGCAAATAATTCACCAAGTGTGCCAATATGGACTGAAGGCACATTTGCCCCATGTTATAGCCTCTACATATTAATAGTTGCAATATAGTCTCTTCGTTAATATGACATCAACATAGTTTGCCTTCACCCAACGTAGATACGTATTATTTTAAATTCAACACACTAAGTGGTCACAGTTTGAATATTTAGTGTCATTAAAAAAGCACATTTTGGAAGACAAGACCAACATAAATTGACCTGTAATAGGGACCGCAGCTCAGCTTTCTTTACTTAGTAAATCATGTTTAATTTAGATTAGACATAATTCAGTAGGAACTTTATAGATCTCCATAGATTCATGAAGGGTGAGCATAGTACATCTTAAATGCTGACTTGTAAATAATCGTTAAGTAGTTAAAATCTAAAACAAATCTTGAAAAAAACCCTGCTTCTATCTTGATTGGTTATCATTTACAAACTGTATTAAAACAGTGATTTACTGTTAGTCTATTATTTGCATACAAAAAAAAAATATTAAGAGCATTATAGTTTGGACGCGCAATGGTCATATAAATATATATGGACCAATAAAATTTATCGATCTAAGTATTGTAATTATTAATTAATTAAATACTACTTGATACTACTTTATTTTTTTGCAGGCATTATAACTAATTTTTAACTATATTATTTTACATTTTTTATGTACAATGTATTCAAATTTCGGCATATCTTTGTTCACCAAATGAAAGCTGAAGTAATTACCATGAAGAAATATTCCTTAGCAAATTTTGTACAATGAAATGTTTTCAAGCATTCAAAGTGCAAACATGAACCGAAAATCAATTTCTCAAATAATGTCATATACAAAAATTGTCAAACGTAAAAGTTCAGTTTGATCAAAAATTTGATTAAGTCAATGTTCAACCTTCTAGCATAAATATTATCATACTCGTTGCATGTAAATTTCGGTTAGGCGTTTTGTTTTATACTTAAAACTTTAAATATTTTAGTCAATTTACATCATTCCATTGTGTTTATTTTTAGAATTATTTTATTACCATATAAAATTAGATATAAAACATTAATAAACATTTTTTTATAATATCGACAAACACAATGTAAGAACAGAAAAACAACAACGAAAATGCAGTAAGAAACATCTTGTTTATGGCTGCACTTTGGCATATTTTGATATATTGTTGTGCGTTTGAAATTATTCAATACACTCCAGTATAAAAGCAGTATGGAAATTGTTGCTAAGTTTAAGCCTAACAAGACTGAAAACGAGACAGATTAATTTTAAAGGACATATTTTTGGCCTAGAGCGATCAACGCATGCAATGAAAGGATTGAAAAGGAACAACGCAGACAACTTAA